>NW_022900915.1:45850271-45876854 GCF_012274545.1 Fukomys damarensis
TATATAATATATGCAAATTATACACTACTTTTATGCTACCAAACTTTAAGGTTTCATTTGTAAATTTTATGTAAGCACTGAGCCTGGCAGTTTTCACCATCTAATATTTGAGTCTGGTTACCTTTGCGTATTTGTAAAACTGCTTTTTTTAACTGAAAGCCCTAATATAGATAGAAGTCTAGAAGAACAAAAATAAAAATAAACAATGAAATCGATGTGAGCTCATTTTCAAAAATTAAAGGAACTGCTGCTACTTTTACCAATTGTGAAAATAGATCAACAGGCAGACAGAAAAGGAAATATAAAGAATCCATAAAATAATTACATTAAATCAGAGTGCAATTTGGGATGAACTGGCCAGGTTGAATCATAATCCTTTTTGAGGTTTAGGTTTATAGCTATAGAATGCTAGATTAGAATTTTCCCTAGAGGTATCAACCAGCTCTCTTTTCTCCATAAGTCATAACAGTATTTGCTCTAATATTTTAAGGCACTCTGAGTATTTTGTTGTTAGTCATGGTGGTCAACACCATAGACAACCAATAAGAATCAGAAGATAGAAAGAGTGAATGGCTGCAGGTTACTACATGGGACGTTTCTTCACTACCCTTCCTTACTAGGAAACAAGTCTGAGGCATTGTATCTTTACTCCATACATTATATTTAGAGAAAAACATCAACTTTTAAAAATCATCCACTTAAATTGTCCCAAGTGCATAAAATACAACCTGACAGTGATGTTTTAGGGACACTGGGTTACTCATAATTATTTGGGATGCACTAAATACCATTAAGATTTCTCATCTATAGTTTTGGGGAAAAAATAAGAGAAACAAATGAAAAACAGAGAGCAGAGATGAGCTCTCATTTAGATTCCAAAGGCCAGCTTCCTGAGCCACCCGCCTGGTCCTGGGGTTTCATCTCATGTACAGCCTGCCTGTTTCCCAGAGCCAGAACTGCCTGGGTTTAGGGGGCAGCTCTTCCTTGTCACCCCAGGGTCCAAGCCACTTGCCCTGAGAGCTCCACTCTGAACTCTGTCAGGGCACTTGGTAGCCATGCAGAAATCTGACCCTCATGTTCAGCACAACTGTCCTTGTTCCTCAACAGATGAGAAAAGCAGGAGAGGGGACTGCACAAAACAGTTGCCTCCCTCAAAAGTTTACCCATAAATCTTTATATCTGGGGACCTTCATATATATGAGGAACTCATTGCAAGTTTATAAAGTCTGGAAGTACCACTTGGAAACTACAAATCACATACCATTTTGAAGAGGTAGGGGTCTCTCCTACCAACAGGAAAATAAGAAGCTGTGTTTCCCCTGCCCTCTCTCTGATGAATAATATCAGGAAATATTAAAGGATTTAAATTTTCTGATGAAAGACAGCCTCAAAGTGGGCAAGAAAGGAAAGAAAGGGATCGGGGCTTCTCTAGGGGAGAGAGGAGGAATAAAAAATCGTGGATTGCTTGGTTTGAGTCATAGGTTTACCAGGTCCTGAGGGTGTCAGTTAGCAATTGATAATTCAAATCTGCATTGCTTTCTAAATGTTCCAAACTGACAGAAAGGGAGCAATGGTACCAGACAGACTGAGCCCATGCCCTTTGGCTTGGAGTGGGGGGCAGATACAGACTGACACAGAGAGACAGAGACAGAAACAGAGAGAAACAAAGACAGAGACAGAGAGGCAAAGAAGAGTTTAGAGGATCTCTTTGATATAAAGTGTTTAGAACCTAAAAATGTGCATGATTTAGGGAGATTCCTCCCTCAGGCATTGTCCCCTAAGTTGGGTCCTCTCCATGGTGTTTCAGGGATGGATTTCCCAAGATAGTTTCATGAGAAACTTTGCATGAGACACTGGTCTTCCCTTGCATTTACAATGTACCCTGTGTCATGATCTCAATTCTTTCCACAATTTTGGTTGCAAACCAAACTGGACAAGAACCAAATCAAATTTTCCTGTAAGGTTAACACCAAACTTGACCAATGAATTTGATTTGTCTCCTGGCTAACTCGGTTTTTGAAGATAATCAGGGAATGATTGAGGTTTGTGAACCAGGGCCCCACTTCTGTGTCCCTTGGTGAGCAAATTGTAGTGCCCTCTACCCCTGGTGGCATTGACCTAATAGGCTACAGCCCATCACAGATGAGGCCTCTCTAGCCAGTGCCTCCTGTCTTTAGGGCATTGAAATATAAGCACTCATTTCCTAGGGACTTGGGAGCCTCAAACTTCTGAGAAGAGAAAATTTGTAGAATTTTCAAAAATTAAAAAATTTACAAAATATTTGTAGAATTTTCTGGCTGAAGAAGTTTGTAGATAGGGAGAGAGAAAAATCATAGAGAAACAATAGAAATAAACGATGCTTTGTAGGGCAAGGGCTTGAAGAAGAGGGGAAGAAGCAAGAAAAGCCTCTGGATGGCCAAACCAAGGTTGAGGTACCCATGATCCTCTGCCTGTCCGCCTCTTGCTTGGCAGGACAGAATATCACTGGCTGGATCTGGGGAGGCAAGGAAAGCTGTGCTGAGACACCAAATAGGACTGCAGCCTCCCTGACTGCTGTTGCAGAAAAAAGTTTCAAAACAAGTCAGGAAGGAGCTTCTAGGCAGAAATGGAACAAACACTGAAAAAAATAGAGTGCAAGTCCTCCAGAGCACCCTCCTTCCTGGAATGAGGAAGCATCAGACTTCTCGTGGGAGGTGGGGACTCTGGGGAAGGTGGTTCACTCCCCAGGAGGGAACTGACCATACTCCAAGTATGAACTCAGGTTTTGTTTTGTTTTTTTTTTTTTTTCACATGGATAATTTGTTTTCTTCAATTCTTCAACCTGTTTCTTTATCTTAGGATCTTGTTCCCGCTCTTTATATTCTCAGTGAAGCTAATTCGGAACTTTGAGCATTTCTGAGCTATTTAGTACATGCTAATGGGAAGGAAAGGAGCCTGGTTTAACCAAGGACAGGCTGATTGGGATGGTCTTGGGTGACTTTGAGTGGGTACCAGAAGTTTCAGTCTTCTTAGAAGTGCATTTTTTGTTGTATTTCCTTTCCTTCTTTTTACCTGTCTTTTATGTCTTCTATCCTACTTCACTTTGACTAAAAATAGGTCTTGTGATCTTGATTGTGCTCCTTTAGTCTTGCATTCTGTGAATAACCTAAGTGTGACCATCAGAAGTAAATTGGGTAGATATAAACAAGATACACTGCTGTAAATTTGATATAAATAAAGCATCTCAGTTGCTTTCAATTAAGTTACTAAAGAATTGACTGAGTTTGCATTCAAGTTCTCTGGACTTCTTAACAATTTATAAAAATGTATTTGTGTCTATGAAATTGAGAAGACCACAGTATAGCTTTTGTAGCTGCACAAATATGCTACCCAGGAAGCCAATCTAGATTTTATCTGATAGGGAAGAGGAAGAGGTGAGAAGAGCTCCAGTGCTAGATCAAATGGTATCAGGTACAAAAACAGAAAGGTGCTTGCAAGAAAGGAATCTTGAAAACATGCAGGCATGAGTTCTTCCATACCTGGGGATTTAATCAGAATTCCCTAGAGCCTCAGAGACCCATATATAAACCATTTATTCATGCAGAACCTAGCAATTCATCTGTCCAGATCTGCAAAGTTCAGAACACTTACTTCATTCTCATCTAACTCTGAACTTTTATAGCTTTGCCTTCTCTCCAGAGAATCCATCCCGTGGATGAGCTACGCAGTGGGTGACTACAGGCCCTGCTCACCAGCTCAGCCACGCTGCAGAGTTCAGTCTGTTCCCCTGGTGAGCAGCAGAGTCTCATCAGATGTCCAACCAGAATTCAGTCCAGAGGCATCGTCATCTTCACCATCTGAAGAAACTGAAACAAGGGGTGCTTGCCCATGGTCATTACCAGAGGTTCTTTCCACAGTCACATGCTTGGTCAAACAGCAGAGATTCACTATGGCAAGAAATGACTAGGAAATCAAGAAAAGCAGCTGCTGCTGTGAATGCATAGTGCAAGAACATACATATTACAAAGAAATCATGTGCCTTCAAAAGAAAGCTACAATAGTGTGCTTTAAAGAAAGAGAAGGCTATAGAATGGGAAGAGAATCAGAAAAGTCCTAAAAACTTGTATGGGGCCCATGTTTACTTCTTACCAGAGTCAATTCGTCAGGGTAGACAACACACAATCCATTCATTCTTTCTCTCCATTATCACCTGTACTTCAGCTCATGAACTTAATTCTTTCCACAATTCTGGTTGCAAACTGAATTGGGCAAGAACCAAATGAAATTTCCCCATAAGGTCAACATTGAACCTAACCACTGAATTTGATTCAAATCCCATCCAATTTGGTTTGAGACAAAAAATGTGGAAAGAATTTTTGAATCAAGGTACCACTGTATTAAAATGTATGTATCAGTACGTAATAGACAGCTTCTACCTTCAAGGTATTTAGTATTGAGATAGTACATGAAACTACCCACTATGTGATAACACAAGGAAGAAGAAAGTAAATACCAGGCAGGTTTGATAAATGCACCAACATTGCACACTGAAATGTGAAGTTCCAAACATGACTCTTGGCTCAAGCATATTTTCAGGTAAGTTCCCCAAGACCCGGGTGTTAAAGGATACCCACCTGTGGTGCTATGGCGGGGGCATCTAGGATTTGGAGGCTCAAGGAAGGAAGGTGAGCCCTTGGAGGGCAGAGTGGGAGCCTGACATGTCATCTTTTATTTTCCTTACTGACTGCCATGAAAGAGTAGCCTTCTCTGTCCCATGATCCTGGCATGACAGGGAGCCTTATCATGCGCCTGAAAGCAATAGAGTCAACTGTGACAAAAACGTGTGGGACTAAGAGCCCAACTCCTCTAACTGCATCATCTCAAGTATATTGCCACAGTGATGAAAACTGGCCTTTACCAGAAAGGTCATTGCTATGATACCACTTAATGATGGGGTTCAGAAGCCCATGGAATTGAATTTTGGGAGGGGCTTGGAAAAGTTTGGAAAAAGCCTAGATTGTTGCATAGTAATCTTAATTCTGGTTAATTCTGGTTAGAAGATAAGAATGCTTACAAAGTGTGGGGTGTAAAGGTTATGTTCATGAACTGCCACATGGAAAGAGGATGCTATTGGCTCTAGACTACACATCACCTGGTTATGTCCCATCAACACATTTGGCTTCCTTTTCCCAATGACCTGAGACTTGGGGGGAGGTGAAACTTAGCAAGGTCAGACTTTGGTTTCTCTGATGGGAGAAATTCCAAGGCAACACAGCATTCAGGCAGGGCATGGAAGTTATTGACTGTCTTCAACCCACTTTATTGTGACAGAGAGAAGCAAAAAGAGCAGAGGAGAAAATTTAGAAAATTTGCCCAGGAAAGGAGCATGTTTAAAGGTGTTGGCAAATGAGGTACAGTTGCTCAAGAGATTAGCACCATTAAAATGAAGCCACATACTTTTCACCAGGACAATAAGAAAAAAGCTTAAAGGACATCTGAGGAATTCATCACAGTATCCAAGGTCTAAAGTTGTAACTGTTATGGATGAGCGAGTTCAAACAATCGAGAAGTGCCACACTCAGTGCCAGATTCAAGTCTTTTGTTACAGCTGAGGGTGGCTAGCGCCCAGAAGTTTCATTGGCAATGGGAAGCAGCTTGGTTTCTCTTTTTAAACCATGCTTTTAGTTGGGGGGAGCTCAAGAGAGAGCAAGGGGAATCTTACAGAAGCAGAACCATGCCAACACTTTCTAGGTGAGCTGCAGAACATCCTGCAACTGTAGCAAGTTTACCACCAACAGGATGTGGGGGTTTTGGGTACTTTGTTCAACTGCAAGCAATTCATTCTAGCGCAGGTACAAAATGGCATTGAGGCACAAGATGGAGTCTGGCTGGCTGTCACATAACTTTCCTTCATCTTCCTTTGAGAAGAGAGCTCAACATAAAGCCAAATATGGGAATTTTACCCTGGGATTTTATTTCCTGTGTCCATCCTCAAAGGCAGTCAGAAGCAGCTACAGCCATGATCCAAGTGGGCTCAGGTCGAGCCAATAGCAGCCACAGACCCCAACCGTAAGCACATGATGCTGGTTTTGGAAGCACATGAAATATAAGAGTTAATGAGGTATGGAAGTTTCCACCAATATTTCAAAGAAAAACTTGAGCCCAGGTGACGCATCAAGGTTTGGTCTTTGAGAATAGCTCCGACAGAGTGTTTTTTGAAAAGTAAAGAGTGATCGAGTGATTTTGAGAGTAAAGGAGAAGATTCTAGGAAGTTGGAGATGCCAGGAATGTGGAACAAAAGCAGTGAGCACAGCCAGCCCCAAAGAGAGACCCTATGGGCTTCCACAAGCATGGCCAGAGCATTTGAGTCTCCCACGTTCATGGGAGCTCATATCCAGCTACGCTGTGCCATGTGTGGCAGACAGAGCTACAGGATTTAGTGCTTCCTCTGCTGGTTTCAGTCTTGCTTTAGTCTGATTCTTCATTGCCATTTTCCTAGTCTTCCCTTTGGGAATGGGAAGAATTATATGTGGAATTTATAGTGGACATATGTCACCCATACTTTTGATTATTACAGGGGCTCTCAGTTAAATGTTTTTCTTATGTCTCAGGGGAAAGTTTGGATTTAGACTTTTGAGCAATATGGGAACAGGTAGCATTTAGACAGCCTGAATGCATTTGAATGATATGAGGGACATGGACCTTCTGGAGGTAAAGGTGGCATGCTCTGTTAGTTAAGTGTTCCTGAGAGGCCCTTCTTGTGCATCTGGACTTCCAGCCTGTGGTGCCACTGGGAAGTGGTAAAATATTTAGGAGGTGGGTGGGCCTAGTGGAAGAAAGATGGGTCATTGGGTTTATGCCCTTGAAGGACATATTAGGCCAACAGCTCTTCCTAATTTTTCCTTTACTTCCTAGAAACCATGAAGTAGCCCTCATGTGCTCTCTCTTGTGCCTTGTCCACATGAAGCTGGTTTGTAGGCATTGGCATGCTGCATCATGTGCTACCTACCATAATATACCATCGTGCTACAGGACACAGTAATCATGCCAGCAGACTACAGACTGAGCCTCTGAAACTGTGAGCCAGGACACAACCTTTGTCCTTTAGAATTTTTTATCTCAGGTATTGTCCCAGTAATCCAAAGTTACTAAATTGATCAGTTTATTCATTAAAAACACATCTTATACTAGTCTTCAATTTTGTTTTAATTCACAGGGTTAAAGGTGAGAAATTAATAACTACCGCAAATTGTCATTTTTTAAGATGTGCTGAATTTTATTGTTGTTGCTGATTGTATCACTTGGGCTAGTGTTGTGATTGCTCTAATCAGTGATCTTTCTTGGTATAATGAAAATGAGATTGCCCCAGCGTCAGTAGAGACTCAAATCCTAAAGACCAGGTATACCTGGAAGACACCTCTGAGAAGAAAGAATGCCCAAAGGGTTCTAAATACAAATAACAACAAAGACATTTACAATAAGTAATATATAAATGTCAACCCAGGAATTAAACAAAGGACTATACCAAGAAATATAGTACAAATGAAAAGACATTTAAGCAAGACACAGTCTTCCAGCTTACCAAAGGCAAATTATGGGGGGGAAAGATGGAAAAGACTGGACAATCTGAACTGATAGCACAGGAAGTAACAAAACAGGTGAATGAGGCTCTAGAAAAATTCAAAACAATTAATTTCCCATATAACTACAGAGCTATTGAGAAGAATACAAGACATGATTAGAGTCCCTAGAATAGAAATCAATAAAAAAAAAAAAAAAGACGAGTGTAGGACCGTGATGGAAGCCAGGAAGGTTCAGCATACGAAAGAAATGGAAACCATTAATGCACAACATGAAAAAGAAATGGAATCCATGATACAGATTCAAACTGATATCCAGGAGATTAAAACCTCTATCGAAGGTATACATATCAAACCAACCCAACATGAAGTCAGAATATCAGATATAGAAGACAGGATGGTGATCAATGACCATGAAAAGAGAGATCTCTTAAAAATGGTAAGGAACCATAAGAAATTAATACAACAGCTTCTAGATGATGCAAAGAAGAATCATATAAGATTGGTAGAAGTCCAAGAAAAGTAGGAGAAAGCACAAATGACATAAACCTGTTCACAGAATTAATAATAAAAAAATCATCATAAAGAGCAAAAGATCTTAACATACAGATAAGTGAGGCATATAGAAAAAATGATAAAAATATGAATTAAAAAATTCTATACCTAGACATGTAATAGTCAAGATCCCATAAACCCAACAGAAGTACAAAATAATACAAACAGTTAGAGGAAAGAAAATAATGTGCAAAGGAAAGCACATCAGAATCACAGCAGACTTTTCAACACAAACTCTCAAATCAAGGAGAGCTGGAAGTGAGATATTTAAAGCCTTAAAGGAAAACAACCTTTCTACATTTGACTGACAGAGTGCTGAATCATATCAGGGGTTTCAGCACCAGGCTTGCTCCAGACCCACTCTGACTAAAGCACATACATGCAGTACAGTCCGTGTGTACGAACCTTTCCCGTGGTTTGGTTGGGGAAAAGGTCAAGCACTGATGTCCAACATGCAAGTACTCTGGCTTGGAGCTTTAGAGACTGCCTGTGTCTTAATTTTTTCTTATTTCTGCTTCTCTCAGCACAGTGGAAGAGGATTGGTCCTTGGATGATGTCCAAGTTCAAGTGGGTAGAAGGGAGAGACTCCCAGCGAGGACTGTGCTACCTGCCTAATCCTTTCTAATAGAAACCGTATCTTTTGAGCAGAATCCCTTTTCCATTACCCTCCAGCCATTCGTAGCCAATGTTCTACGCTCTACTTCTCTGAGCTGTGCTTTTTTAGGTTCCATTTAGAAATGAGAATACAGAACATTTGCATTTCTGTGCCTAGGTTATTCCACATCATAATTTCCTCACCCAGGTGAATTTATCTTGACGCAAATGAGAGGACCTCTCCTTTTCAAGACTGAATAGTATTCTACTGAGCATGTTTTCCAAATACCAAAAATGGTTTACTAACTCATCTGATTATGGATGCCTTGCAGGATTTTGATCCTACCTATTGTGCACAGTGTTGCATTGATCACAGAAGAGTTGATATCATGGTTAAATTTCCTTTGCTGTATATACAGACATGGGATTAGTGGATCACATATTTCTATATTTAATTTTCTGAGTAATTTCCACACTTTTTAACATAATGACTATATTTAAAAATATAATTATGAAAGTTAACCTTCCTTTGAAAGAAATTAGTAATATAGGAAAAAATTGAGAATATATATTTGAAGGAAACAAAAAAGAATGTATATCTGAATATACATCAACTGTTCTGTCATTTTGCTGGTAAAATTGATGTGAACATGATAAATAAAAATTCACATATGCATACTTCCATTTAGAATATTCTAATATTTAATTACAAGAAGTCTAAATATATTAATTATTCATGCTATATAAAACAACCACTTCAGACGCATTGGTAAGAATAAATTCATACAACACATTTACATACTTATTAAAATACAGTATAAAATATTATGGTTGAATAAATACAACAAATAGTATATTTTCTCTGTTTTGGTATGAGGTGTTGTAAACTTACAGTAAGACCCTGTCTTATGAATGTGTTAAAATCCAGGTGAATTGTTTGTAAGTTTGATTTGTTCACAATCTGTCAAATTGAGTCTTATACAGTATTCCCTTGAAGTTCACAATTCCAGTGTTCATAAGTTGGGGACTTAATGCACAATATGGTTGTCTCTATTTCAAACCAGTTTTATTCCACCAGGTCATTTATCACCACATCCACTGTTATGGTGCATTTGTTGATAGACACCATTAGTCACTGGCATTATATGAACACACTCCTCCCTCCAGACATATGCCTACTCCACCCTCATAGTATGAACCCCTCTTGCCTGTCTGTGCAGTGTGCTAACTGCATGCTTCTTTAGGGTTGCCAAGAGCCTACACATCTTACTGTGGAGCAACAGCACTGCTGCCATGCTGTGAATTACACTTACTAATTGGATGATGTTTATCAGACAACAGACCAACTTCATGCAGCCTTGGCTTGAACAGGGTTTAGACTACATTCTTGTGATGTGGACCTAAAAATGCCTGGTAAGACAGAAGTCATCCCTGATCCTGGGGAAATCCGCTCTGGATGGCAGGGCAAGGGGACTAGGGGGACTGGTGCTGTGATAATGTGTGGACTGCCTCAGTGGATGCTAATCTCAAACTCCCCCCACAGGAGACGTAATTTTCCCCACTGGCTCACCAGAGCTGAAGTAAAGAGGAGAAACAACATGATGTGCACAAGATAGCAAAGGTAACAAGGAACTTTAGCAGAACTTCCTACTACTTTTATTTAATTCAGACTACATAGGATGGGTAGCACACACCCTCTTAATCCCAGTGCCCTCTGGCCTACCATAACCCTGAATCAATCACACAGTTTACATTCGACCACAACATGTGGGTTTATTTCTGAGATATCTGCCCTGTTCTACTTTTCTGTGTATATGCTGTCATGCCAAAATTATGCCATATTAGTTAGCATGGAGTTGGAGTAAAATTTGAAGTCAGTGTTTTGCATTCAATGTCACTGTTTTTGCTCCAAACTGCTTTAGCTATTTGGGATCTTTTGTAGCCCTTCCTGAATTTCTGCACTGTGCTATGTGTTTCAGTAAAGAGTAACATTAGAATGTTTAAAGTACTGCACTGAATCTCCAGTTGCATAGCATGCATGTTTTAACACTTGTAGTTTCACAGATACATGCTACTTTCCGGTCCCGGGCAGTCGCATGGTGCCCAGAGGACACTCAGGTTGGGGAGTGGAGGGAGCCGGAGCCCTGCTGCACTTTCCCTATCTGGATAAGCAGAGCAAAGTACTGTTCCCCTGAAGCCTAAGTGTTCAACATATTAACACGGTACGATGAGTCTAATGTGAGAGAATGAAAAGATGAAAATAAAGTGTTTGTAGATGGGGAGGGGAGGAGGGGGTGAAGGGAGGGCAGAGATAAGGGGAAAAAATGAGAATCAAGACTTGTCATGTAGAGGTGCAAGATCCCAACAATGAATGTAACTGTACTGTATCCCTAAAATGTACCAATAAACTCAATTAAAGCTGAAAAAAAATGGAGATGAGAGGGACTTTGAGTTTCACTTTTTCAGCAAATGTGTCATGTTTTAAAGAATGAGGTCTGCATTTTCTTGTCTCTAATCCAATTACTTACTCTCCTTTCTGTAATTCATTTCACTGACTAAAACCTCTAACATCATATTAAATAATAATGGCGATGATGTCAGAGAAAATTATGTATTGTGTTGTGTGAGATATTTGTATCAGATACAAACTAGCACACAATGTCAGTTCTAGATAAATATTTGTAACATCATAAATATTAATTATGCATATAATACATATCCATATACATTGTATCATATGAATATATGTAAACCATACAGTATGAACATATAAATTTACATATATATTTTTCTACAAAGTAATGAGAATAAATGAATATTAAGTTGAAAAGTTAACATGAAACAATGTTAAAAGAACATTTAATCATATATTTTATTAGCTTTTGTGAGTGCTAAACAGTATCTGTATTTGCTTGCTGGCTTCGTTGTTTTTAGACACAGTCTTGCTCTGTAGCTCAGGCTGGACTTGATCTCACCATGTAGCAGAGGCTGGCCTCAAACTCACAATTATTCTACTGCTGCTTTAGCCTCCCAAGTGCTGGTATTATAGCAACTCACTCAATTTGTACCTTTTTTAAAACAAGTCTTTCTTTCTGTTCCCCCTACAAGAAAGCACTAGGCTCATATTATACTTTTTAACTGTTTCAATTGACTAGCACTAAAAAGACAAGGAACTTTTGTTCCCTGAAACACTGGCAGGGGGTGCAGATAACTAGAAGACCAGAGCACCCTCCTTCAAGGTCAAGAGGGAGAAGGAAAACAAGACTCAGGAGCGAAGCCTCTCAGGTTGAGCCTACGAGCTCCGCTGGCTCCCTCAAACATCTCTGGCCATCACCGGAGTGACTGTCGGAATCTGCATGTATGGCTCACTGCATGCTGCCCAGTACAACTTCCAGGGAAAATCAGCAGCCTCCGCTGAATCAGGACCATGTGAAACAGCAAAGGACATTCCTGTAGGGCTCTGTACAGAAAAGAAGTGTTCCAATCAGAGTGTGGGCCAGAACAGCTAATCATTGTCTGCAGCTTTGCCAAGGCTGTAACATTCACTCATGGCTGCCTTGCTTTCTGCTCTGCTAAGTTTCATTCCCAAAGAATTTTGGAAATCATGGCTACTGCAGGGGATTTCTGTACCAAGAAGGTCAAAAGCAAACTACAACCCAAACTGATTGGCAGGAGCCCTCCTGAACCCTGGAAAATTTGAGCCTTCTATCTCCACAGCCTGGACATCTCTTACCCCTGTGTCCACAACCAGCACCCTTGGTTGTTGCAAAAATCAGGAGGAAGGACTTTCCCAGCAGGAGGAGGACCTTCCAATGGGTCAAGGTTAATGTATACTAATGTCTTCCAACATCTCCCCCCTGGGCTCTCAAAATAATATTTTGTGTTGGAACTGACATATTCCAGGCTGTTGTGTATGATGAGTAAAAGATTGCAAGTGTACAGCTGAAGGCAAAACAAGCAAACAAACAAACAAACAAAAACAGCTACAATATTGAAGATAATGGGAAGATGCTCTCAGGACAGACATGAACAGAAATGTAGTGTTGGGCAACAGGGAAATGAAATGCACAGCACTGCACATAGATGAATCAGGCTTTTGAATTTTTAAAGGGCACACAGCCTAGTCTGGGTGCCGCTCATTGTGTCTCTAGGTAAGGTTGACAGAAATGATGGACAGGAATGATTGACAGGTTGTTGAGGTGATTTCTATCAACATCCATGTCCCAGGATTCCCTCTGATTGAATTACATATATGAGTCCAGACCATAACTATGAAACTTTAATAATATTTGTATGGGGAAAATGTTACTGAAGGCCAGTGTTAGAAGAAAAACAAAAGGAAGCAGGGGTGCAAGTTCACAGGACAGACTTTTTTCATTGCAAACCTGATAGGTACCACTCTCCCACTCGGGACCAGCAACTCTCATATGGGCTAAGAGGTCTCTATAGGATCATGGGCATAAAAGTATGGGCTGTGGAAGGGAATTATCAGAATATGACT
Organism: Fukomys damarensis; assembly: GCF_012274545.1. Lineage (NCBI taxonomy): Eukaryota > Metazoa > Chordata > Mammalia > Rodentia > Bathyergidae > Fukomys > Fukomys damarensis. The sequence continues at coordinate 45,863,481 of NW_022900915.1, forward strand.
GTCAGAGAGGACAGTTCAGTACAGAGGAATCAGGGCTATCCACTTGGGGATCTACATGTAGTTGTGTGTCATTTGTCAAGAGCAGGGTGAACAAGGATTGGGAATCATAGAGTGTAGCTGCTCTTACTGCACCTTATCAGCCCATGAGGATACATCTGCAGCAGGTGTGCAAGCATGGGAAAGGAAGGGATTTAAAGTGGCCTCTGCTCAGACCAGGATGGCAGTGCTTGGATTCCTTCATTGTAGAGTCTAGAGCAGGTTAAGGAAAATGGGTGGTACATTTGTTTCTTAAGTGTTTCCTGCTGACTAGGGGTAACAGTGATCAGGAGGGTTTTGTTTGGACTGAAGGAGGAGGACAGGACTGATGTAGTTTTTAGCAAATGCCCATGAAATGGCTGCCACTATACTGGTAAGAAATATTTGAAATTAATTAATTAGGAATGACCATAATAAACAGCCAGAAAGGGAAGAATCCAACATAGGATGGTGGACTTTTATGAATCTGATGAACATTGTAGGGTGAGATAAGACATTTCCTGTATTGCCAGGACCTCCTTGTCTATGCCCTGAAGAGCTGCTGTTACATTAATAAGATGCTCTGCAATAAAAGTACACCATGTTGTATGAAGGATGGTGCAAGTGTCACCTTGGGCAGACTACATGGAGCCAATAGTCCCCAGGCACTTTTATTATTGGTTTCATTTCATCATCACTGAGTGTTTGGCAGTCTCTAGATGAGAATAAACAAATTTTACCAAGGGGAAAAATGAGATCCAAGATCTGTCATGTGAAGGTACAGGATCCCAGCAATGAATGTAACTGTATTGTAGACCTAGATTATACCAATAAACTCAATAAAAAGGAAAAAAAAACTTTACCAATACATTAAAGCACATATGACCAAAGCAAGAGCATCAGAATGAAAAGAAAGATTGGGGAAGGAGTCACATCCACACACTGTTCTTGAGGGATGGGAATAGCAGTTGTAACCAGCTAGATTCTCAGCCTGTCTGTAGCTAGAAAATGCAAGCAGTGGTCAATGATTGGGGTTTCCTTTCTATATTAAGCCTATATTAGTACTATTTTAATGTTTTGTTTTGTTTTGTTTTGTTCTTTTGTACCAGGGATCGAACTCAGGACCTTGCACTTACGAGGTAGGTGGCAGACACACTGAGCTAAATCTAAATCCCTGGCCCATTTTAATATGGATTTGGTTGTACTTTTATAGGTATTCAAGACCAAGTTATAGTGATACCTGTGATAACCAAAATTATCCTCTCTCTATCTATCATGGTCAGTCAAAGGTCCTCAGGCATAATTTTATAAGCATTTGCAGAGTCTCTCATCTCCTCTCTCTCGTCAGATGCCAAGAGGGGTCACAGTCTTGCTTGATGATGTAGATTTCTGTGTATGCATGCGTGGTGATCCTCCCTTTAGCTCATTTTACATTGGTTGACTCCTTTCTTTGAGGTCCAGTAATCTTCCCATTCAAAAATTTTCATGACTTATCAAAGGTATTAGATCCTGTAGAAAAGAACCTGGATCCTTGTTAACCTCCAAATGGCAGGTCCAAAATATTGGTTGTCCTCCTACTCTAATCACTTTTCTAGTTTTGGTCTTCAAGATTTAGATGTTGAACATCCGGGATATTAGTTAAACCAGTATTGCAGTAGGAGCAATAGGCTTAATATTATGATCTTGATATCTACCACCATGAAATATATTAACACTACCTTTTAATAGTTATTCTTTTATGTGTCATCTTCTGTGACCTATTACCTGCTATTTCCTTATCAATCATGATTGTCTTAGAAATAGAATACCTGCATAATTTCAACAGTTGACACTTAAAATGATTCACTTAGAATATATTAGGTCACATTTCAGCATAAAAATCCTGATGACCTCGTTAAACGAGATAAACTCTTACTTAAATCTGTCATGTTCAATAGAGTGTCATCTAAAAAGTAAGCATATCATATGCCATTCCCTGAATAGTGAACTGAGCAGGGTTTGAGCATCTTAAGTTTTGGAAGGGCTGAGCATTTAGCTCAGTTGTTCTGGCACCTGCTTCACAAACTCAAGGAAGCCAGTTTGGTCCCCACTACCAAAAAAAAAAAAGAAAGAAAGAAATAAAAAGCTTATTGTTTTTTAACACATACATGACAACACTGGCCATTTCTCGTCTGCATTGGCATGCACATCTTATCACAAGCAGCTGCAAGATAAGCAAGGGGAAGCCTACTACTTGAGTCTAAATCTTACCACCAGAAGTAACTTTAGCCTGGAAGTAACACTATTTTTGTTTTGTTTTGTTTTGCATGTTTGAAGATGTATATCCTTGGAAAATAATTACATGTAATTCACCATTAAGTCAGCAACAAAGAATGTCACAAACCAGGTCAAAACTGTCCAAGGAGGCAGTTCTGTCTGTTTCTTGTCATTGACCAGTCTAGGTGTCCCAGTTCATTATGCAGAAAAACTCATGTCCACTATCAGTTTTAGCAATGAGAGTTAAAGCCCTTTCCTGGGAGCACCAATTAGAGCAGAGAGGGGATATGGGGCCTAGGGAAGGGTGTACCTGGGTTGTCACATGGTTAAACTTCACTGGTTACCAAATGACTCTCCAAGTAGACATGAATGGGCAAATTATATTAATAGCAGCAGAATGCCAAAAGAAGAGCAAGTTAATGCTGTAATCGTAGTCTAAAAATTTACAATGTAAAAGTAATATCTTAATTATATCAATTAAACTAAAATATCCACTCAAATTGAAAGCCAAAATTACCAAGTTTTGTTCTCTAGGAATAAAACTTTTATTTTTCCCTTTCAGCTCATCCCTGCGACTGAGTTTTTAATTTTTAGAAATGAATTTTCTTATTTAAACTTAAATGGGATTCAAGAGACATTGAAAGGATGACTAATAGGTTTGGTTCTTCTGAAAACATATAAAAAGCTTTTCACAGAAATCTCAAGAAGAGTAAAAAAATAAAGTTGGGCTCAAACAAAACAGTTCCTTGTACCTTTGTAAAAATAGTAATGGAGTTTTATTTTTTTCCTGATAAAGTTTTCCCAGTATGGAATAATTACTAGTGTGACCTTTTCTGCCTCTAGTGCTTCATTGTTTGAAATAGACTCAATTGGCATATTGTATTGCAATTTAGGATCCACTTGTAGGGCCTTATGCCTGTTTATTTTTGATAGTTTAATTTTTCCTGCTTTATATGTATCAGTTTCAAAATGATATTGAAAGAGGGGGGAGCGAGCGAGAGAGAGCGGGGAGGAGATAAAAACAAAGTTATCAGAAAGCACAGAAATCTTGAACATATGGAACCTACTGTCACTTCCTACTTCCCTGAAAGTTGATATCAATATAACAAGAAATTTGCAAGTCAAATGTGCCAAAGTCAGGCCATTGGCTGAATAAAATACAAGTTATTTTGGTCAAATATACCCTTTGAAACCAAACAAGGAGTGAAATATTTTTAGATAAAAAACATAAAGAGGTATCTGCATAATTTGAGAAACTTGGGCAAGGATAATAGCTGATAGGAGAGTGTCCAGGAATCCCTAATCTCATGTAGAGGTGTCCAAAAAAAGGACTACGGTCCCAGAGATTATTTCATGGGCATCACCTAACCAGGTCAGAGAAGGTTTTTCTGAGAGTGTGGGTGGGTGACCATGCGCCAAATGTCTGCAGAATTCCACTACAGAACCCAGTCCTGTGGGACCTACAGACTTCCCAGGTGTACCTGGGATAAGGTATGTGCAAATCTTAGCAGTGCTGGCTTAGATAATGAAATGTGTAGTGTTTACTAAAGGGTTGGGAAGAAATGGCATATGATCTTATGAGCTCGTAAGGAAGAAGGAGAGAAAGACAGAAAAATAATTGGGGCGGGTAGATCTGAAAAGGAAGAGGTGAGAGATATTAGGTTCATCCTCTTTACCTTGGCCCCACATTAGGCACCAAATTTTAGGACAAAAAGAAAAGAAGCAAGGATACAAGCTAAACAGGACAGGCTTATTTCATTACAAGCCTGAGAGGTATTGTTCTGGCACTAGAGATAACACCAACAACTCTCATATTGATTATAAGGTCTCTATAGGGTTGTGAACAAAAAACAAAACAAACAAACAAACAAACATTGGCACAGATAAAATAAATTTTAAATCAGGGATAACCTTTTCCACCATGGTTCCTCAGAAAAAAGACTACCACCTAGAGTACATAAAATATTAAAGGGCTCAGTGGTTCCACTATCTGCCTGAAAGTGTGAGAACCCAAGTCCAATCCCCCTGGTACCAAATCTAAACAAATAAATAAATAGATAAATAAATAAACAATTGAAAAAAATATACCCACCAAAAATTAAAAACCCAGTCTACAAAAAGGGAATCTGAAATGATACACACTTCTAAGATGAAGAAACAGAAATTTCAAAGAAATGCATAAAAAAATGTTCAATATCTCTGGTCATTTAAGATATGCAAACCTGATATTTCACCTCAATGAAGAAAGAATTGCCATTGTCAAGAAATCAACCAATAACAAATACTGGCAGGACAGCAGAGGAAAAGGAACGCTTCTCCAACGTTGATGGGAGTGTGTACTGGTGCAACCACTGTGGAAATCAGTGTGGAGATACCTCAAAAAACTAGGATTAGAGGTCCCTTTATACCCAGCTAGTACACTTCTGAGTATCTTCTCCAAAGAATTAAAAACACAAAACCACAGCAATATATGCATATCCATGATTATAATGACATGGATTCTAATAGTTAAATCTTGGGGGGAAATGCCAAAGCCCACCAACTGATGCATGGATAAAAATAATGTTTTAAAAATATATAATGGGATATCCAGCTATATGTAATGATAACCTTCAGGCAGTCCTAGAAAAATGAATGAATACTCTCAAATGAAATAAAGTGAACACACCTGTGTATCACATTGTCTCTCTGCTATGAAAAACTGAAAATGTAAATAAGAAACAAAAAGAACAATAGATTTTGGGAAATAGGAAGAAATTGTTCAAAATTATACCAACTTAGAGATACTTGGTTAATAATTAAAATGTCTTATTCCAATAAACTATAGTATTACTAGAAAACAAACTAGAGATTAGCAATTAAAAAATATATTCTCTTAGATCATGGTACACAGAGCATTTAGCATTGTTATTCTCTAATATTTTTTGTTATGAAAAATTATTTTTTCACAGAATATATTTTTATTAATATCAACATGTATTAAATTAAATAAGAATTAAAATAAAATATAGTTCATCCCAAGGCAGAAAAATGAAAGAGTAAGTATATATTTAACATGAAAAAATTGAAGAGAGATAAGGAGACAATGGAGAAAAGACAAAAAGAAAAGGAAAATAAAAGACAAATTAAGAACCTCTTAAAATTGTGGGTTTTGAGTTTGTCACAAGTAGAAAAAAGCTTGTGGCTGGGACCTCTTCAAATCTATATTTCAGTCTGAGCACCATCACGGCCTCCTCTGGACCTCACATTTCCCAGGCCTCTGAGAATGTTCTGAGCCCCACAAAAAGTAAGCCATTAGCATGGACCACAGGAGCCTTAGAATCCAAGCAATGAGATCTATGCAATTTCCCTGCAATCACAGATACTTTGAATATGAAGTTCAATTCCCAGAATGAGAATAAAATATGTTGATTTCAGGATTGCCAGAAAATATTATGAGTTCCCAGTATACTTTCAAACATTGTTGGAGAACATAAATCACCCAGAATTTGATGTAAATTTCCATGATACAAAATCAATAGTGAAAAGAGAGTCACTGAATTGAAAATTTTCAACATATTAGCTGACTACACAGGGAAGATTAAATAGTGACCTAGTATTTTGTTGTACACCAAAATAGAGAATTTTGTGGAGTATCAAAAGGCAATAGAACTATTATTAGCAACAAAATCACAAATTTAATTAAACTTTACATCTTTAAATTAAAAGGAAAATCCTAGACATTTCCCAGCTATCATATTCCTCAAGGCAGCCTGCAGCTCCTGATTTCTCAGGCTGTAGATAACAGGGTTCACCGTGGGGGGTAGCACCGTATAGAGCAGTGATGTCAATGATTTCAGCAAAGACGAAGTTACAAAATTTTCAGCTACATATGTGAGAAACCCAGAAAAGAGGAACAAGGTCACCACAGCAATGTGAGGCAGGCAGGTGGAAAGAGATTTCACTCTGCCCTTTGAAGATAGGATTTTCAGTACAGTAGAAAAAATGTGAACATAAGACACAAGCATTGCAATAAAACACACTAAAACAACCACAGAGCTAGCAATGATCAACCCATTCTCAAGCACAGTCTCTCCAGAACAGGCAAGTTTGAGAAGTGATGGGACCTCACAGAAGAACTGACTCACCTTGTTGGTCTCACAGAAACTGACAGAGAAAGTGCCTGCTGTGTGCAGGGCTCCATAGATGCATCCCCCAAGCCAGGAGGCCATCACCATCTGCACACAGGAGCCCCTGTTCATGAGAACCTCATAGTGCAGCGGGTGGCAGATGGCAGCATAGCGGTCATAGGACATCACTAGAAGGAGTGCATATTCTGTGCCACAAAGGAAAAAAAGAAAGAAAACCTGCATTGCACAGCCCAGGAAGGAGATGGAATAGATGTTGGTCAAAGAGTTCATGATGGATTTAGGGACAGTGACTGAGATGTAGCAGGTATCAATGAAGGACAAATTTTTCAGGAAGAAGTACAAGGGAGATTGGAGATGCTGGTCAGCGGTTGTGAGTGCAATGATGAGGAGGTTCCCTGTCAGTGCTGCCAGGTAAACCAGGGAGAAGACCATGGCGTACACCTTCTGGAGCAAGGGGTCATCAGAGAATCCCATCAGCAAGAATGCTGTGAAGTTCCTCATTTCATCTAACTTCTTACCCTGCCACTTCTCTGTAAGAACAGATAGCACTGGTTACTCAGTCACAGCAAGCCTCCCATTTAGATTTTCTAGTCATACTTTCCTCAGCTAGATTCTGTTCAGTTTGGAGGTCATCAGAACACTACTGAATAATCACAACATAGCTCTCCATCTTATGATTCTTATACAGAGAAAATGGAAGCATCCAAGCTATGAAATGCAATTTAGAGTGGACAGAAATGTATTGAAATGAAGTGTGTTAGTTTCTCAGGAACAGAAAGTGTTCTGGCATCTTTCTGGCCTTAGATTATCTAGCTAGCAGTTGTAAGGCTTGGGGATGGAACTGGTAAATTAGCTAACATATTTCATAGGAGTGGCACATATAATAGAAAAAAAAACCCTACTTTTGTGGCTCTTTCTACAACTCATACAACAAATATTTTGAAAAATAACAATGAGCAGTGTGGCTATGTCAAGTGAGGTTGAAACTGTGAAACCACAGATGGAAAGTCAAAGGAGATGCAAGAACAAGGGTCTCACAGGGATTCTAAATGTCCTGCCTGGAAATAGAAGGCAATGTTTGGGCAGGATGTAATAGGGAGTCCAGATTGTGCATCCCTGGCTAGTTCACCGTAGACCTGGTGCACACCTACTCTTCCAGCAGTGTGCCAGCTCAGCAGTTCTATGGTCAAAAATAAGATTATCACCCAATAAAGAGTAGAGGCCCCTGCCTCAATCTCAGATTTATCAAAGTTCAAAACTTTTTTTTTCAGTTTTTTGTATCCCTCTACTCTACCTCTAATTTTAAAATAAGCACAGGTGGCCTAGACACACAAAAACACTCAGGAGCAGTGGAGCATCCCCCAGTCCTCTTACCTCTTGAAACAAACTATTTTCAGCACATATCACCAGTTCTCTCAGCTGATGCATAGGACATCATTAGAATTCCTTCTTCCTGAGGTATCAGGACAAAGATCTTTACATATTTTACCCATTGAAGTCACCCACATTTGCAGGGACATTTTTATCATGATTTCTTAAATATGGTAGTCAGGACAAAATGAGGCTGGAATGTCCCACTGAGCTTCCAGGGTCAGACACATTTTCCTCTTATGTCCCTCAGCTGATAGTGTCCATGGAAATGGATAAGCAAAAGTTCTTCTGAATCTCCTCAAAGCTCAAGTTCATCCTGCAGTAGCTTTGTATTCCACAGCCAATGCTAGTTTATTCCTTCTACAATTCCTGTGTGATTTGAGTTGCAGACTTAGTGTTATGGTTACTTGTTGAAAGCTAATGTATATTTAACACTGAATTGGCAATTAAGTGGGAGGAATGGTCAAGTGTGCTGTTGAAACCATATCCTCAGAGAGTCCAGCAGGCAACCGGAAACCTCTTCATGCAAGATGGCTCAGAAGGTGATACATATTGCCCAAGTTTATTAACACTTGAAATATTTACAATATTCATTGCTGTATTTTTACATTAGCTTTTAAATAGTAAGTAAAATATTTGCATTCAAATAGAACTCAGCAGCACATATTAAGACACACATGATATATTATTTTATGTTCCATTACTTCTGCTGGTTTTTATTTTTTGTCACTCGTATCTATAGAAATGTTATCCAAGGAAAACACCAAACTCTATAGGACACCTAAATTTAAATGAATCTTACCTGGGTAGAAACTTACCCAAATATTTCTTATCAGAAGTATAATACATTTTTGGTACTATACAAAAATGTGCTGCTTATTCCTTCATATATTGATATGAATTTAGAATGATTCCACGTTTTAGTTATTGTGAACAGTGATGATTTTGAGAAATCAACCCAAATATCTCTTTGTGTTCCTGCACTCTGTACCTTTGTGTACATGCTCAGGATTGGGGAGGCAGGCATTAGATTGGAGATATATTTGAAGGAGGGATGTCAAATACCAGAGGGAAAATGAGCAAGCTGGTTCTCTAAAAGTCACAGAGTGCCTGGGTTTTGACAACTGACCACAACTGAGGAAGAGAAGAGAGCGCATGTGCTGTAGGCTTCCTGGTGGCCCACGATAAGTTCTTTAGAAAACACAGAGCATCCACCTCTGAAAACTAAGACATGCTATGGACTCATGAACTATGAAATACAGTGACACCTTGGCTTACAAACAATTCACTCCATAGTCATCTTTGCACATTGAATTGTTCATGAACTGAAATAATTTTTCCCATAAGGTTAAATGTATATAAGTGTAGTGGATTGACTAATGGTCAACTTGTAACACCCAGCTGAAATGAATCAACATGGTCTGAGCATGGAGGATGCACCTGAAGGTTGTTACCAATAGCCAAAAAAAAGAGATCTGGGGAGGAAGATCTTGGCCTGTTGATTTTCCAGAAGATTCCTGTGGATTGCTTTCCTGATGTGAACTAGGCTGTTCTTGTTGGAGGAGGAGCCTGGTACCTCAGTGGCACTGGGAATGGGTACTGCTTTCATCAGAGCAACTCTGATCTTTACCATGATCAGCACTTCCTGGCTCTAATGTGGATTCCTCAGCTCGGTGGCACAGATCCTTCATCGCATAAGCATAGATGTCCTGGCTTCCACCACTGGACTTTGAAGGTGTGGATCCTCATTACAAGCAAGCATGAGACATTGTGGTAGGCTCTAGGTCACTGCGTGGACTTGAGGAGGGCAACACCTTGTACTCTAAGCCTTTAGCTGGACTTGTGTGAGAAATCGCTGGGATCTAAGCCCTCAGTTGAATGTTGTGGGCCTCTAGTGTGTGGTTATTCTCTTGCACTCCTTGTCTTTGACTCTTGAGTAATTATCACAAAATAATTGTATAACCTATGAGTCCTGTATTTAATGTATTCACATGCCCAATCCTACCAGCTAAAACAATTAGCTTATTCCATTCTGAACCATGTGTATTTTTAACCGTAAAATTACTAAACTGTATAACACAGTATGAAGAGAGGGAAAATTATCCTTGCTTGAGGGAACTGCTGGCACAGAGGACAGGAAGAGGGGCAGAAATGAGGATATTGTTTTGGGGAGAGTTCCCCTTCCTAAGGACATTGGGACCATATCTTTCAGGAGTTTCCTTTCTTCTTTGTCTCTTAGCTGCAGGGTTAATTTGGTGAAAATCTGTCTAATGCCACTTCTTACTTCCTTCACTATATGACTTAACAGTAATGAAAGCCATGATAGCATTTATCAGATTCAATTCTGTTACACTTATGTTGGGGTGGTGCTTCTCAAGGAAATCCCAGCACTCATTCCATTTTTCCATGATGGATTTTATCACATTGCCGCCAACCTCTTCCCTCTCTTCCTCCTTTTTGTGGAATTCTCCACAGGAAGAGCCTTCTGGGGCTCACTCTGAAGTTCAGCAAGTGCTTTCGCCATCAGCTCCTCCTTATAGACCTCAGCAAGCTCCTTTATGTTTATAACAGAACCCAGACCCACACTCCTGCTGGTGGGCACAATCGCCTCCTCTGCCTGTGTATCATACCTTGCAAAGTCACATTCAGTGAGATCTTCCCAGGCCTTGTCAGTGAGGTTGACATGATGGAGGACACTGAAGTGTTTCTTCCAAAGCTCTGTCAGAGTCAAGGATGTCTCTGCAGTGACATTAAAACTCCTGGTGAAGAGCGGCTTCCTGTGCGGCTTTGAAGTTGCATTTCACATTCTGACCCATGGGCTGCAGAAGAGGCATCATGCTGGGGGAGGAGCTTGACGTTTATGAAGTCACACTCGGCACCCATGTCACCCAGAGGCTGGAGGGTGTGCTGGGCATTATCCACCAAAATAAGGAAGCTTTTAGGCAGTTGGCTGTCAGAAAGACATTTCTTAACAGTGGGGTGAACACCTCCTACAGCCATTCCATGAACAATTACCGTGTGACCCAAGCCTTCCCAATGGCCTTCCACAGACAGGCAGCCTGGCCTCACTCACATTCTGTACCTTGAATGCTGAAGGGTCTGGGAGTGGAACATTAGAAGTGGCTTAATCTCCAGATCATCTCTTGTGCACACACACACAAACAAACAAACAAAAACCAAAAGTTTGTCCACTTCTTCCAGTATGTGTGTCCTCTGCTTGGTTAACCTCATTATTTCATTTTCTGCATCAATACCTTTGGTGGTAGCTTTATTCTTCAAAATATATGAAATTGGCAGCAATGGCTTCCAAGGACCGGCCAATCACAGGAATACCACAATGCTCATCTTATTCTACAGTTTCCTTCTTTGATTCTGTGGTTATTTCCTTCAAAAGCTTCACTCTATTCTTTCTTTGTACATTCTTGTCACCCTCATTAATGCTCTGCACTTTCTTTTGGTCACCATAGTTACTCTGTATTTTTTTGGTGTTATGCTGTGTTTAACAATACTGTCCAGTACTCTATGTGCTAAAAAGCACCAAAAAAGCTCCATACAAAGTGTATACATATCTGTTTATGACAAAATCTCAACTAGAGCAAGCCACAACCACATGTCCAAGAGGGGAAGCTGGCCAAACTCCATTGTTCCTGAATAGAAATGTCTATGAACCAAGGTGCTACTGTATTCCAAAGAGTCACAAATGACTTGATTCAATTATAACAAATTATAACTTCATTCAAAGTGTGATTTTGATCCATTTATGGCCTTTGGGCATGACGGACCTTCCTTAAAGGTCCATGTAATAACAAGTAATCCCCCTTAAACAAAAAGGAGACTTCTCCCTGGTAAGGCTGAATTGCCATTCCATTTCAAATAGTTTCTCTATTTGCAAACCATACATAGGCTCTGGCACCTGGGTTCTTCTGGGCTGTGAGCTCTTATCATTGGCCTGGTCCCACCCTGAGGTGCATATCCTGGTTAGTAAATCTATGCTTTCACTTCTACCTCTGTTTGTCCCTCTCAATTCAGAGGTCTAGGACTGTCATATAGTGCAATAACAATGGAATTGCTAGATCATGTGGTTAGAAAATGTTCAACTATGCATTTCAGTGAATGTACTATGTTCCCACTGAGTACACCACCCTGCTGACTCTACTGACTAACACAGTCTTGGGCTCTACTCTCAACTTCTGTGAGATTGAATTTTTTAGTTTTTACTCGTATCTCAATTACTTTTCTCATTACTGAGACAAAATAATCACTAAAGTTAAAGGAGGAATGGTTTATTTTGGCTCGCAGTTTGTAGAGGTTTCAGTCCGTAATTGGCTGCCACCAAGGCAGGGTACCATGCCAAATAGGCAGAGCAGGGAGAAACAGTTAATGGTGTGACAAATAGAAAGCAACAGCAGCAGCAAGCAGCCAGCCTTACCTTTCCCTTTTATGCCATCAAGGCTACAAGCCTTTTGAGTGACACCACCCACATCAAGGTTGGACTTCTATTTTCAGTAAATTCATTCAGTCACATGCAGAACTATGCTAATTCCAATCAGAGGACTAACTTAGTACCACAGACCCTTAATCCCAGTATCACATACCTGTAATATCCATATACACACACCATACCTCCTCCAGACCCCCCAAAAAATCCCCACCTATCATCACATCAGTCTTTGGAGGGATGTCTAGGTACAAGCCAGGAAAATGTGAATGAAATTTGTTTTTCTGTGAATAGTGTTTTAGTGGTGAAAGATGCAATGGATATTTAAATTAACAAAAATATTACAGTGAAATACATATAACTAAGAACAACAAGTAGGTATATTCAAAGTAAGAGTGAGTTGGAGTGATTTTTAGTATTTTGAGGTGTGATTCGTGGCAATGTGTATGTTCCTCTAATAAAAATATGAAATCTAAATGTTCACAATATTTTATGATCACCTTCTTCATTGATCAAAGGTTGAGGGAAATTTCTGTCAAATGACATTTGTTATTGTTGATTTCATGATAACAGCCATTCGTTCAGTGGTTAGGTAGAATCTCAATGTTGTTATCATTTACATCTCTTGAATGACCAGTGATGTTGAACATTTTTTGATGTGTTTATATGCTATTCCTACTTTGTCTGAAATGTCTTTTCACTTCAGAAGACCATTAATGTATCAGGTCTTTAAATTTGGGAGGCATGATTTTTTTTAGGATATTGTTTAAATTGTTTTGGAGTGCTGGTTTGGTATTCACAAATTTCCTCAGGTGCTCTTTGTTGTGAATGTATCATATTTTTCCATCAGTTGTGAAAGATGGTTTTTCAGGGTACATCAGTCTGGGCTGGTGGTGGTTTGCCTATAGGGATTGAAATATGCCACTCCAAGCTTGTCTTTCTTGAGGGTTTGTATTGAGAAGTCTGCTGTGATTCTAATGGGCTTTCCTTTGTATGTGATTTGTTTCTTTTCTCAAACTGTAGAATTTTGTTCTTCTGTTCGGTTTCTGGAATCTTAACTATTATATACCTATAGGTAGATTTTTATTTTTTATTACAGATAGTTGGAATCTTATAAGCTTCACCTTTTTTTTTTTTTTTTTTTTTTTTTTTTTTTTTTCTGGG
>NW_022900915.1:45876977-45950199 GCF_012274545.1 Fukomys damarensis
CTCACTATATAGTTCAGACTACTTGGAACTCACTATGTAGGCCACGCTGGTCTCAGTATCACAGAAATCCTCCGGCCTTAGCCTTCCAAGTTCTAGGATTACAGGTGGGTGCCACAATACCCAGCTCAAACCTCACTTATCTGTATGTCAAGTTCTTTCCCCTATTTGGACAGTTTTCTGCCATTACTTTTGTGAACAGTTTTTTATGTCATCTTCACACTTTTCTTTTTCTTCATTGACTCTGATCTGTTTTATGTTATTCTTTGCATCATCTAGCAGCTGCTGTTTTGATTTCTCTTGCTCCTTTACAAGTTTTAAGATGTTTTTCTTTTCCCGGTCACTGATATCTATCTTATTCTTCTATATCTGAAATTCTGTCCTTGCAGTGGCTTATTCTGCTGTGTAAATTTTCAATAGAGTTTTTGTTCTTTCTTTTGTACTGGGCTCAGTTGAGCTTTTAATCTCTTGAAAATCTGTTTGCATCTGTCTTATGGATTCTATTTGTTACCTATGTTGGGATTCCATCATGTATATCAGCTCCTCTATTTTTTATCTGTGTCTGCTCTAGATTTGTTAATCATGTCTTGTATTATGGGCACAATCTCTGCTGTTATCTAAGAAATATATCTGATTTCATTTTTTCCAGGTCCTCTTTCCTTGACAATTCAGGGAGTCCAGGTTGTTGAGTTCAGATTGTTGCATCTCATCGCCCTTTGGGTTTACCTTAGTTGATCTGGAATTTGGGTTTTGAGATTTTTTTCTGTGTCTCCTCATTTCAACTAATGCGGCCTACTGATCGTTTGTTGAGGCAACTTTTTGCTCATGCAGTGCTCCTCAATTCTCTGTAAGCTACTGAGCAGCTTTTACTCTGCTGCTCACCAGTACACCAATAACTTGGTTTAGAATGCTGGCTTTTTACATCCCTGAGCTGACCTGTTGTCTGGGTGGGCTTCTGCCTGGGGCGGGTGCACACTTGGGATGGTATCTAGGTGTGCCTTTCACTGGGGCCCCTATGTAGCTGATGTCTGGGAGGGCCTTTGGGAGGGTGCTGCGTATCCCAGTTCCTGTTGTCTGCATAGGCTTCTGGCTAGACTCTCCACACACTTACCAATGGTATCAGGGTAAGTAATTGGTGGTTGCTTGTGAATCTGTGTATTTCTTTTCCTGGTGGGCTCTTGGGTTTGGCTAATGGTATAGTAGGTCTCTGGCTGAAATTTATGCAGCTATGCAGCTTTTTTCTAACTGGGCCTATGGGTTGAACATGTTTGCCCACACCTCTGGGTCAGTGTTGGACACTGGAAGGGCTCTGCGTGCAGCCAAGTCACTCTGGCCCACACTGCTGCTCTCTGGGATCCATGCATACTTACCCATGGAATGGTGGGAATCTGGATGAATCCTGTACATCTGTGCAGCACTTTTCTAGCTGGACCTGTGGCTTGGGCATGTATACCCATATGTCTGGGGCTGGAGCGAGGCCCTGGTTGGATCTTTCTAAAGACATGCCACTCTGGTCCATACAACTGCTCCATGGGATCTGTGCACTTATCAGTGGTATGGTGGGATTCTCTTTTTCCTTTACATTTATAGCTTAATGCATGGTGGTCATCAACATTAAAGATGATTGTAGCTGTAGAATTTTGGTGAATTACTTGGCTAGTTGGTTTTTATTTTCTTCCTGCATTTTTAATTATGCATTTTTTTTTAGTTAGCAGAGATCTTATGTAAAAAGACAAGTGCCTTAAGGAGATAGAGTCCTGTTGCAGTAGAGAAAGGCATAAGCTTGTAATAGGAAGCATTCCCCTGACCATAGTACCTGCAGTTATCTAAATGTCAGGAGAAAGAAGCACTTTTAGCAGGGAAGAGAACAGAAGGCTAGAGAGAAACTACCATGGGAATATACCCCATGAAGGCAGCCTAGGGCCAGGAGTAGTCTTTGGGCTTTTGAAGGCTTGCAAAGGATGAAGTAATCTACAATCTAATTCTTTGTTCAGGTTTTTTGTTTTTATTTTTGTCAGTTATTTTATTTCATATTGCACATTTTTGTTAATGTATCTTCTCAGTTAAACACTACTACATTTCTGAAAACTTTTGTCATAAATATTTCTTGAGGTCCCACCCAACCCAGATCCCTCCTGTGAGGCCACCATCTCATTTGCTTCCCTGGAGCAGGCCAGGTAGGTCAGGCCACTGGAGCAGGACTTGTGGACCAGGGGATATCTAAATCCACACTGCAGATGTGCTGAGGTTGTAGAGGCACATAAAGGCCATGATTATGAGCTCCAGAAGATAAAGCACAAGTGAACAACAGAGTGATGGCCTCTCTGAGGTACCTTGATTAAAATTGAAGCCCACAGGGAAAGTGAAGAAAATCTCTGCACTAAAGGCATACTGGACCACTGTGGTTGGTAAATGAGTAAGATGAACACTACCCATAGAAACCTGGACTCAAGTTGGGGTAAGGGCAGATGAATCCTGGAGTACAACCTTGTGAAGATGAATACTGCAGGAGTTTAGGACCTCCATCTGAGCCTTACAAATGGAAATATCAGTGAACTACAGTTGGCTTGTAAAGACTAATCTACTTAGATCAGCACAGTGTTGCCCAACTTCTCTACTGTGAAAACAGAGTTATAACCTGAAGGAGGACCTTTTTTTTACTCTGTGTGTGTGTGTGTGTGTGTGTGTGTGATGTATACACACATATTTTTTCTTTTCTTTTTTCTCACTCCCATCTTCTCATTTCACTCCCTCTTTGCTCCTGTTCCTGTCCTATTTTGGATCGCTTTTCTATCTCCTTCCTTTTCTCAATTGTCATTACTTTTATAGAAAGGTGAATAGAATTTCTAGCTTCCCTATTACTATCACTTTATTCTATTCTTGGAACATGATTATTTTACCCAAATCTCCAGCAACAAAGCCCACAGTAATAGGGCTGACTTCAAAAAGATCTAACTGAGAGCATTCACATTGGACAGAGCCAAAACAAAGGAAAACAAGTGTAGGAGTCTTTGCCAAAGTGCAACCTAAGTACCCATGATCTGTATTTATATACATGAATGATTGAGTAAAGAGAAAAATGATACAGATTCTCATGAAGGTCACTGAATGCTTTGTTTCTGTCTTGTTACATAAAATAACTCCCAGCTTCATCTAGGGTGCACAATGGCCTTGCTCTGTGGAGTACCTTGTGCATTGCAGGGAGGGCTGTATGTTACTGTACAGGTGTGAGATTACACAGGTGATCCTCAGAATCATCCAGAGTTGAAAACAGTGGCTCCTCTATAACTTGGCAAGGTGAGGGGATGAACTGCCACCTTTACTTCTGATGATCTTTCCAGAAACACCACTAACATTCATGAGAAAGATTCAGAAAAGTTTAAGACAAAGGAAATACAAAAAATGTTGACCAAAAATTTCCTGTTCTCACAGTCATCAAAAATGAAGAAATTGTGACAAATGTAATGTAAATATACAGTACCATGTCACATTAGATAGGATTGTGAAAATAAGGATGACATTAGGTCACTAATAAGAAAAAAAATGTATGTTTTTAAATTAATAACAGTACATCAGTAATGGTATATAGATTGTGACAGATATACTATACCCATGTAAGATGTTATTATTAAATTAAACAGGTATGTGGTGTTCGTGAACTTTCTACATTTTGTAAAGGTTTTGGAAATACAACACTAAAATAAATACTTTAGAAATATGTCCCTTGTATGTCATGGACCTAACACTATGTTAATCTCAGCAAGCATCCCTGATATGTGTTCTATGTGTATAATTTCCCCTTTTCCAAATATACCAATCAAGCATGAGTGACCGCTCAGTGTGGCTTCTCCACATAGACACATCTGTATTATTATCTGGATTAATATTTTGCCCTATTATGTTCTGGTGTTGTTGAGCTCCACATTATCCTCTACCTACGGAGGAATTGCAAATTTGGTTGTAAGTTTTGAGGATGCTGAATAAAACCTCTATACACACTCAGATGCAGGCTGTTGTTTGGTCTACATTTTTGAGGCATTGTAGTAAGTACCCATGGACTGAGTTGCTGAGTCCTATGGGCAGAGTTCTCGTCTGCACTTGATGGACTAGCAAGAAACACTGTCCAACCATGCCTTTCCCCTTGAGGGAAAAGATTCAAAACCTGAATACAACACAAACATTCTTTCCTTGAAATTCCTAGTGAGTAAATAGTTCCTGGCGCACTTGCCAGTGATTCAAGCTCACCTGGAGAAAACTAGGAATAGAGTCCACTGATGAATTTCTGCCAGACTTTAGTGCTGGTATCTGTGGCATTTTCAGGACAACACAGTAGCTCTGCTAGCTACTACACTGGCTACAAGTGATGTGGACAGAAGGAATACACTTCTGAATCAGGAAACTAGAAAAGAGAACACTAGTGAACATGAACTGGAAGACAAGAGATGTATGAAGTGAAAGATAGATGGTTCATCATTTTTTATCAGTGCCTCTGACTTCCCTTAAGTCACAAGTGCTTTAAAACCCCTGTGGTTGTGGCTCAGCAAAGCCTAAGTAAGGATTTTCTTGCATGAGTAGAATGTCCCTTTGTCGTGAGCCGGCGACGCAGAGCACTGTCCAGCAGTGTCTCAAACCTGAAAGAGCAGCGGGGTGGAGATGGGGCAGAGAGAAAGGAAGGACACCAAGGCAAGAGTCTGATCAAGGTGACGTTTATTGCAGGCAAGCATCAGCCTTTTAAAGGAAAATATCAAACTATTATGGGCTAGGATTACCATAGTAACCTCAACCCCTGCTCCACGGGAACCAGGGTTCACACGGGAAAGAGAAAGCAGGCTCAAGAAAAACAAATTAACAACACTTGCAACTAATAATTATGATTCCCACAATAGGTGGAGGAACTTAACAAAATGGAGTTACAACACCTGACTCCTAAAGATAATATCAGATCTTTAACAGGAAGCACCTGACTCCTACAGATCTTCGGCTGTCCAAGTTTCTCCCGTGCAGGGTCAAAAACAAGTTTAACACGTGCAGTCCTTAAAAAGGAACAAATGTTAACAAATGCTAATTAGGAACATCCTGACCACACATTGTGTCAACGCCTTGATTATAAAGAAAGAAGTTATCTTTCAAAAAGCCAGTGGGCCATTGTGGGGAGCCAGAGATGCAGAGCACTGTCCAGCAGTTTCTCAAACCTGAAAGAGCAGCGGGGTAGGGATGCAGCAGAGAGAAAGGAAGGACACCGAGACAAGAGTCTGATCAAGGTGACGTTTATTACAGGCAAGCATCAGCCTTTTAAAGGAAAAGACCAAACTATTATGGGCTAGGATAGAGCAGAGAGAAAGGAAGGACGCCGAGACAAGAGTCTGATCAAGGTGACGTTTATTACAGGCAAACATCAGCCTTTTAAAGGAAAAGACCAAACTATTATGGGCTAGGATTACCATAGTAACCTCAACACCCGCTCCACGGGAACGAGAAATCAGGCTCAAGAAAAACAAATTAACAACACTTGCAACTAATAATCATGATTCCCAAATAGGTGGAGGAACTCAACAAAATGGAGTTACAACACCTGACTCCTACAGATCTTTGGCTGTCCGAGTTTCTCCCGTGCAGGGTCGAAAACAAGTTTAACACGTGCAGTCCTTAAAAAGGAACAAATGTTATCTTTCAAAAAGCCAGTGGGCCATGGCTGGCTTCCCACAGGCCATGGCTGACTTCCCACATCCCTTCGATCCCCTCAAGCAAATGTGCTCTCTCCTTCAGTTCTCCACACCTGTTATATGCCTAGGTGTAGATTTATTTTTTCTCACTGCTAGTTGGAGTCCTATGTGCCTCGCTTACTGTATGCCATGTTTTTTCCCCCTGCTTGGATAGTTTTCTGCCTTTACTCCTGTGAAAAATTTGTTTATTTGTTTTGGTAGTGGGGATCAAACTCAGTCCTTTGTGCTTGCAAGGCAGGCAGCAAAATCACTGAGCTAAATCCCTGTCCAACAGTTTTTTAAAAATATTTTTTGCACTCTCTCCTGTTTCTTCACTGACTCTGATCAGTTTTATGTTATTCTTTTTTCATCGTCTAGCAGCTACTGGATTGATTTCATATAGTCCCTTATTATTTTTAAGAAATTTTCTATTTCATGGTCACTAATTGCAATCCTGCGGTCTATATCTGATATTCCACCTCCCCCAATGGCTCCTTCTGCTCTGTAAAATTTCAATGGAGTTTTTAATCTCTTGGAAATCTGTTCGCATCTGTTTTATGAATTCCTTTTTTGTCCTATGTTGGGATTCCATCATGTTCCTCATCTCCTCTATGTTTCTAAATCTGGGTCTTCTCTAGATTTATTAATCATGTCTCGAACTATGGACATACTCTCTGATTTTATCTCAGAAATTATTTCTGATTTCATCGTTTTTCCAGATCCTCTTTTATTGCCAATTCAAAGAATCCAGGTAGTTTAGCATCTGCTCGTTCCATCTCATTCCCTTTGGGGTTGCATTAGGTGGTCTGGAAGCCTAGTTTTGAGACTTGTCTGTGTGTCATCTCATTGCAACAGGTGCAGCACACTACACCATTATTGAGGCAAATTTTAACTCTTCCAGTGGCCTTCACTTCTGAGCAAGCCACAGAGCAGCCTCTTCTCTGTTGATCACCACTGCACCAATGCCTGTGTGCAGAGTGATAGCCCTCTGGATTGCTACACTGTCCTGTTGTCTGGGTGGGCTTCTTGTGGGGGTTCTGTGCACCTTAAGATGGCATGCAGCTGAGCCTTTGGCTAGGTTCTGCCCTGCTATGTAGCTGTTGTCTTGAAAGGCCTTTTTCTGGGGGCTGTGCACCCCAGGTGCTAATGCTTGGGTGGGCTTCTGACTGGGGTCTGTGCCACTTACTCACAGTATCAGGGTGGGCCTCTGGCTGTTGCTGGTGTATCTGTGCAGGTCTTCGGATGGGGCCTGTGGGCCAAAGTGGCTGGTGTCAGGGTGGGGCCCTGCTGGACCTGCCTGCATCTGTGCTGCTCTGGTCCACATTGTCTTCTGGCTGTGATCTGTGAACACTTACTGATGGCACCATGGCGGGCCACATTTCACTTCTTTTGAGAAATGGATGTTTACTTGTTCAGCTGGTGTTATGATTATTTGTTCTTTGCTAATAAGTTATTTGAGTCTTTTCAAAATTCTAGATATTATTCTCTCTTCATGTTCATAGTTCACAAATAATTTCTCCCCATCTGTAAATTTCCTCTCCAGTGTGTCAATTTTCATTAATTTTTGCATTTTTTTGTCGGGCTTTTGATGTCTTATCCAAAAACTCCTTGGCCAGACCAATAGCATAAAGCATTTGTCCTGTTTTCTTCCAGTAGTTTTGTAATTTTGAATCTTAATCATAAATGCTTAGTTTACTTTGAGTTGATTTTTGTGTATGGTGAGCACCAAAGCCCTTCTTTTATTCTTTTATATGTGGACACTGAGGTTCCTCACTTCTTTTGTATGAAGCATTTTCTCTATATCTGTCTTTGCATTTCTATCAAAATCCCTTGGCTGCATGTGTGCTGTGTTTGGTACTTTGCTCTCATCATTATATAAATTGCCCAACATCCAAAGTAAAGGCCAAAAGATTCATTTGCTTGCAGTACGTAGAGGAAGGATGCAGTCCACAATCCGCTTATTCAAGGCAGGGATGACAAACAGGCATTGCAGAGGAAAAACAACGTGGCATGCACAAGATAGCAAAGGTAACAAGGGACCTTAACAGCATCTTTCTGCCCCTTTTATCATATTCAGACTACTTAGGGTGAGGAGAACTCACACCCTTGATCTCAGTGCCCTTTGGCCCACCCTCACCAGGAATCAGTCACACACTCTAGATTCAGCCATCTGGAAAAAACATGAGGCTTTGTGGGGACGCCTAAACACAAGCCATAGTGTTTGGACTTATTTCTCACATGTCTGCCCTATTTCACTTTTCTTGGTAACTATTTTCATGCCAATACAATGCTATATTAGTTAGCAAGAATTTATTGTACAATTTGAAGTCAGGTGGTCTTTTGCTCTCAACTTTACTGTTTCTGCTCCCAACTACTTTGGCTATTTGGGACCTTTTACACTGTATGATGTGTTTCTGTGAAGAGCAACAATTAGAATTTCTAAGAAACTGCATCAAATCTGTTGTTGTGTACATTGCACATTTAAAACAATCTTATTGCATTTTTTGGAACTTTATAAGTATACAGCACAGTTACATTCTTCATTGGGATCTTGTACCCTTACACGATGGACCTTGGTTCTCCTTTTTTCCCCACACCCCTGCACATTTTAACACTGTTTCCCCAATTCACTCTAGTAACTGGTCCTGGGTATCCATATGGTGCCCAGATGATAACCAGGGTGCAGAATGGAGGGAAGATGAGCACTGCTGCGTTTTTAACATCTAGATAAACACAGCAAAGTTCTTTGCCCTTCTAACCTTTGAGCACAGCACACTAACCCACTACAATGACTCTAATAAAAAAAAGAGATACAAGTGATTTTCAGTTTCACTTTTTAAGCAAGTGTGTCATTTTTTAAAGAATGAGTTCTGCATTTTCTTGTCTCTGATCCAATTACTTAATCTCTTTTCTATAATTCATTTCACTGATTAAAACCTGTAATATCACATTAAATAATAATGGTGATGGTGTTAAAGAAAATTATCAATTATGTATTATGTTGTTTGAGATATTTGTATCATATCATATACAAACTAGCATAAAAATATCAGTTCTAGAAAAGTTATTTGTAACCTTATAAATATTAACTATGCATATAACACCCATATAAATGTGTATTTTTATCGTATGAATATATATAAAAATAGAGTATGAATATACAAACAGGCATAAAAAATCAGGTCTAGAAAACTGTTTCTAGCATTGTATATATTAACTATGCATTTAATACCCATATAAATGTATATTTGTATCAGATGAGTGTGTATGAGAATAGAATATGAACACATAAACTTATGTATATACTTCTACATATTACAGAGAATAAATGAATATTAAATATAAGAATTAATATGGGATAATTGCTCAAATAATGTTTAATTACATATAATCATATAATTTACTGGCTTTTGCCAGCTCTAAACTCTACCTTTGTTTGCTTGTTTGTTTCATTTCTTGCTTTTAGACATGGTCTCTAAGTAGTTCAGGCTGGCCATGATCTCACTATGTAGCCCAGGCTGGCCTCACAGTCACAGTGGTCCTGCTGCTACCTTAGCCTCCCAAGTCGTGGGATTATAGCAACATACCCAGTTTGGATCTTTTTAACCAAAGCTTTTCTGTTGACACTTTGAGGAAGCACTAGTTTAGTACTCTACTTTTTAACTCCATTTCAGTTGACCAGCATTGAAATGCCAAAGAACTCAGGTAATCCAGCTGACAAGAGACTGATGAGGGGTGGGGATAGCAGAGGACCAGAACGTGCTCCTTCAAGGGCAAGAGGGGAAAGAAAAACAAGACTCAGGTGGGGGACTCTCAGAGAGAGCCTAAGGGCTGTGCTGGCTCCCACAAACATCTCTGGCCATCACCCAAGTGAACATTTAAATCTACATGGTCCAGCACAGGCTGCCCACTGAATGCTCCAAGGAAAACCAGTGGACTCCAATGGATGAGACCCTTGTGAAACCACAAGGAAGCTGCCCCAGGGCCTCCGATCAGAATAAAAAGTGTCCCTGGCCCAGGGAGGGTCACAACAGCTGCTCACTGCAGACAGCTTTGCCAAAGCTGTGGCACTCGCTGGTGGCTGCCTTCCTTTCTGCTCTGCTCAGTTGCCTTATCCCAAGGTTTTAGGAAACCATGGCTGCTGCAGAGTCTTTCCAGAATCAACAGGAAATTAAAGCCAAACTGATCTGCAGTATCCCTTCTGCTCCCTGGAAACTTGGAGCCTTCAATCTACTCAGTCCGATCATCTCCTACTCCTGTGTCCATAACAAGCACCCTTGGTTGTTATAAAAATGAGGAGAAGGGGCTTTCCCATGACAAGGACCTTCCTTTTTGATTGGGCTGATGTCTTCTGATGTCTCCCAGCTGGGCTATCAAAATGATGCTGCGTGCTGGATCTGATACGTAGATTCCAGGCTGTTGTGTATGATGAGTAAAGAATTCTAAGTGCACAGCTGAAGGAGAAAGAAAAAGCAGGTACAGTACTGAAGATATTGGGAACATGTGCTCGGGGCAGGCAGGAAGAGAAATGTTGTGCAGGTTAACAGGGAAATGAAAAGTATGGTACAGCACACAGATGAATCAAGCTTTTGAATTTTTTAAGGACGTGCACCCTAATCTGGGTGCTTCTCATTGTGTATTTAGGTCAGGTTGACAGGAATGATGGACAGGTTGTTGAGCCATCTCAGGTGCTCTCAACTGGAATTCATGTCCCAGAATTCATACTGATTAAATTACATATAAGATGAAGTTCATATCTAGGAAGCTTAAATAAAATTTGTGTGGAAAAATGTTACTGAAGGTCAGTGTTAGAAGAAAAAGGAAAATAAACAGGGGTACAAACACAACATGACAGGCTTATTTCTTTACAATCCCCCTGGCACTAGGGACCAGACAAGGAACTCTCATACGGGAGAGCAGGACTCTATAGGGTCATGGTCATAAAAAATAATAGCGGATGTCGAAGAAAGCTATCACAAGAGGACATTATGAGGAGAGATTTTAGTACAAAAGAGTTCTGGTGTCCACATGAAGTAACATACAAGGAGTTGTGTGCTGTTTTACAAGAGCAGGGCTGAAAAATGATTGGGAATTTTGGGGTGTAGCTGCTCTTACTGGGCCTTAACAGCCCATGGGGATATATCTAAAGCAGGTATTAAAGCATAGCAGGGGCAAAAATTTAAAGTCATTTCAGCTCAGACCAGGATGGCTGTGGTCAGATTCCTTCATTCTAGACTTTGTAATGAGATAAGGGAAATGGGTGGTGCATTTCTTTCTTTACTACTTCCTACTGATTAAAGGTGATGGTGGTTGTGAAGGTTTTGTTTGGACTGAAGAAAGAGGACTTTACTGATGTGGTCTTTAGCAAATGTCCATGAAATGACTGCTGTCATATTGGTGAGAAATCTTTGAAATACATTGATCAGGAATGGAAATAATAAACAGGCTGGTATAAAGAGATATATGAGCACTACAAAAGAAGAATCCATGATAGGATAGTCAACTTCCATGAATCCCAGGAACACTTTGTTGGTCTGGAAACATTTATTGTACTGCCTGCACCTCTGGGTCTATCTTCTGCATGGCTGCAGTTTCATTGTGATGACACAGAATTAAATTACAGCATGGTGTAGGATATATGCCGAAAATTTCTCCTTGGAGAGCCTCCATGGGAACAACAGACCCCAGGCACATTTATTATTGGTTTTTCTCCATCATCACTGAGAGTTTAGCAGTCTCTAGGTTAGAACAAACAAACTTTATCAAGAGATCAAACATGTATGACCACAGCATAAGAATCAGACTGGAAAGGCAGATTGGAGAAAGACTCACATTCATACACTGTTGAGGAATTGGAATTGCAATTGTAACCAGCTGGCTTGTTGTCCTGGCTATACTTGGAAACTTTCAGCAGGGATCAGTGACTGCAGTCCCTTTTATGCTGAGCCTTTATTACTATTGTTTTAATATGATTTTGGTTGTACTTTCTGTGGGTGTTCAAGACCAAGTTAAAATGAGCCCTGTGTTAATCAAAGTTAACCTCTCACTATCATGGATAGTCAAGGCCCCTCAGGTATTAATTTTGTAACCATGTGCATAGCCTCTCATCTCCTTTGTCAGTGACACTTGCCAGGATTGGTCACTGTCTTACTTGATCATGTAGTTTTCTGTGTAAGCATGGGTGGTGATCCTCCTTTTAGCACACCATATATTGGTTGACTCTATTCCCTGGGGTCCAGTAATCTTGCTATTCAATAAGTTGCAAGGCTAACCAATGTTATAAGATCCTGTAGAAAAGTTCTTGGGTCCTTGCTGACCTTTGAAGGTCAGGGCCAAAACATTGGTTGTACTCCTAGTGTAAGTGCTTTTCTAGTTTAGGTCTTCAAACTTTACTTGTTGACCATCCAGGATATTAAACCAATATTGCAGTGTGAGCAATAGGCTTAATTTTATAGTCTTTATATCAACCATCTTGCAATGCATTAACATGACCTTCTAATAGTTATTACTTTATATGTTATATTCCATGACCTGTTAACTGTTACTTCCTTACCATTCATGGTTGGTTTAGAAATTGAATCCCTGCATAATATCTACAGTTAACAATTAAAAGCTTCACTGAGAAAACTGAGTCATATGAAAGCAATCCTGATAACAACATTAAATGAGATGAAGAGAATTTTACCCACATTTTGTCATTTTCAATTCAGTGCCAACTAAGAATGCAATCTTATATGATTTTGCCTGTACTGTTCCACATCTGGACATCAGCAAGTGTTGGAACACACATGTGATCGAGACATAACAGTGCCGGCTGTTTCTCATGCTGCACTGGCATGCACATCTTATCACAAGTATCTGGAAGGGGGAAGTGTGATGCTTGAGCCAGAAGTAACTTTTGCCTGAATATCACTGTTTTCTGTTTGTGTTTTTGTTTCACATCTTTTCAGGCCTGTACACTTGGGAAATAAATATATTTAATTCACCATAAAGTCAGCAATAATGAGTGTCACAAACCAGGTCAGAACTGTCCCTGGAGGCAGCTCTGTCCTACTTCTTCCCACTGACAAGTTTAGGTGTAATAGTTATGCAGAAAAGTCGAGTCCAGTATAAATTTTAGAAATGAGGGTGGAAGCCCTTGCCTGGAAGCAGCAGTTATACCAGAGGGGAGAGTTGGGGCTGCAGAAGGGTGCTCTTGATTTGCCTTATGGTCAAATTTGACTGGCTGCCAAATGATTCTCCAAGAAAACCTGAATGGAAAAATTATATTGCTATTGGCAGAATGAAGAAAGAAGAGTACACATGCTTTAATTGCAGTCTAAGCACTTATAATGTATAAGAAATGTCTTAAATGTATCAGTTAAACAAATTTCCCACTAAAATGAATGCCAAACATAAATTTATGAATTTTTCTTCCCCTGGGCCTAATGTTTTAAATTAAGCTTATTGGTACATTTTAGGCATGCAATACAGTTACATTTATTATTGAGATCTTGTACCTGTACAAGACTTATCTTTTCTTTATTAGTACACTTTAGGTATACACTGCAGTTACATTCATCATCAGGGTCTTTTACCTTTATGTGACTTATCTTGGTTCTTATTTTTGCTCATTCCCCAGCCCTCCTCCCTTCACCCACTCCTCCTTTGTTTCCATGTTTTCCTTTCCACATATTTTTCTTTCCTCCTTTTCACTTTTCCCTACCCCTCCTACTTCTCTAGTCTTTTAGACCTTTTCTTCCTATTACACAGTATCAGTTATACATTTTGATCCTTATTTACACTTTTAGTTTTTCACACTAGAGAAATTATTTGATATTTACAAGTATGACTTATTAATTTCATTTGTGACCTAAAATTTTTATTCCATTTTCAATTTGTCTCTGTGACTGTATTTATCGGTTAGAAATGAATTTGCTTATTTAGACTCAAATGCATTCAAGAGGCAATGAATGGAAGACTTCAATAGGTTTGATTATTGTGAAATCCTGCATAACCAGCTTGTCATGGAAATCTCAAAAACAAGTAAAATAGTTGAGCTCAAAAAAAAAAAAAAAAAAAAAAAAAACAGTTCCTTGCCCCTTTGTAAAAATACTAATGGAGATTTATTTATTATTTGGGTTAAATAGTTCAGTTTTCTTGCTTGACTTATGCGGCCGTTTTTGCAAAGTAGACCCATTTAGTATGTGGTATTGTAATTTAGAGCTCTGTTAGTGCCTTATCTCTGGGTTGACATTCCAAATTATTTAGGATAGTTTGATTTGTACTATTTTATTTGTGCCAGATTCAAGAGATATGAGAGATATCTTGTGCATAAGGGAGCTCCTGTCACTTCCAACGAGACTATCAATGTTAAAAGGAATTTAGAAATCTCATATGCCAAATTCAGGCCATTGACTGAATAAAGTGTGAGTCATTTGGCTGAATGTCCTCTTTTAAATCAGACAACTGTTGAGAGAATCTTTAGAAGGCAACATAAAGGGTTTTCTGCCTTACTTTAAGAGATTTAATTTGGGCACCCATAGTAACTGATGAGAAAGTGTCCAGAAGTCCATAGCTTTCTGTTGGGATGTCCCAAATAAAGGACTTGGGTTCCAGAAATTCTCTTGTGGATATGGCCCGGCCAGCCAGAGGATTTTTTATTTATTTATTTATTTTATTTGTTTATTTTTTTATGAGCGTCTGGGCAAGCGACCATGCTTCAGTGTCCGCAGAAGTCCACCACAGAACCCAGTCCTGTTGGAAACCTCAGCATTCTGGGATGAACCTATACTTCCAACGTGCACCTGGGAAACGATTGGGGTGAATATCAGCATTGCTGTATTGGATAATGAAGTATCTGCCATTGAACTGAGGGTTATCAAGAAATAGCACATGACTTCCTGAACTCATAAGGCAGATAGGGGGCAAGTAGGTCACAAAAGGAAGAGGTAAGGGCTGTGGGGATTATCCCTTGACCTGTGCCCCACTTTGGGCACCACATTTTAGGACAAAAAGTAAAGGAAGCAGGCACACAAACTCAACAGGATGGGCTTCTTCAGAACAAACCTGTAAAGGGACCAGCCTGACACACACTAGAGACAGACCACCAGTTCTCATATGGTATATAAGCTCTCTATAGGGTCAAAAGCATGAAAAAATGGGAGCCATGGAAAGAAACAGCCAAGATGGGGCTTTCAGGGGTGGTAATTCAGTATAAAGGAGTTGTATTGAGGACAACCATTGAGAATATTCAAGGAGTTGTTTGTTGTTTTTCAAGAGTAGAATGAAAAATTAAGAGGTATAGGGTGTAGCCGTGCTTACTGGACCTTATCAACACATCAGAGTACATCTGCAGCAGGTGTACAAGCACAGCAAGGGGGTGGGATTTAAAGTGGTCTCTGCTCTGACCAAGGTGGAATTGGTTGTATCCCTTCATTCAGGTCACAAGATATATACTGCATATTCTCTGGCCTAGACTTGAGGGATTTCCTGAGGTTTCATTACTTAAATTTTGACTCTTCTGAAAGCAGTGGGAGTAGTAGCAGTGGACTGACTCTGGGTGTTGTTTGAGCTCAAGGGTGTAGGGTGGAGTGATTTTTCAGACACAGTTGTGCTACCTGAATAAATAATGTACACTTGAAATTTTATCTTCAATCATTGAATTTGTGATAGTTCTCCTGGACATTCAGAATGCTATTGATTTAATGTAGTGGGCATTTTAATGTCCACATTTCATAATTTTAAATATTCATAATTAATTCAAAGAGTATTAGGTTGAAGGGGCTGGCTCACTGGGAATTTGTACATATAAAAAGAAAGCTGAATTTTAACTCACGGTAAAAGACCAAGTGATACTTACCTAGTAAGCAACCTCCACTCAACCACCAACTAGAAATGAGAAGCTGAAGTTGGCCAAACAAGCCTATGTCTCTCCTTTAATTCCATCAGGTATTTTCTGTGCTTAGTTCCACATGTTATTATGGAGGCTCCTCATTTCCTTGCAGTGGAAAATTAGCTGCTTATATTGCAGAAGGACTCAGTAAGTGACACAGAGAGAAGAGGCAGAATGGAAGTAAAATAAGAAAGTTTCCTCCATCAATGGGGGTCAATCACACCTAATGGCAGTACCCTGACTGATCCAGTACTAGGATACAATTCCTTCTTTTATAGGGTTTTATAGCCTTGATCCCATCCAAGTGGTTGCATATCATTTTCAGAGTTTACATTGCTGATATTCAAAACATGGTGGTAAGAGACAGTTGAATTTCAACCCAGAAGTAACACTTCTTTTTTAGGGAAGGTTATCTTTAAAATTCATTTAGTTATCTCTTCTAGCCCTCCCTGGGGGAGGGGCAGGTCTGGTCATCAAAGTTAACAATGTTTCTTTCTACTTACAAAATCTTTGAGGGAGACTAGATGCCTCTGGTATGGTTAATTCTTAAACAAGGAAAGGGCAGAAATTATCTTACATTGTGACATTTCCTAGGTTTTTGCTATTAAAGTTTTCTCTATCACTTGCTGTCCAGAGCCACCTCGTTCAGGATTTGCTGCCCTCCAAACAGACTTTTACATATAACAGCTCTCAGTTTATCTCTAAAATATCCTTTAACTTCCCTAGAAGTTTCCTTCTACATCCTCTCCTTCATCCAACTCTTCTCCAGACTGGAATTTAAAGTGTAAGATTTAGGAAGGATTATCATTAGGAATTGCAACACTTTGTGAATTTGCTATAATTTACACCAGTGGGCGTAATAATCAAACAGAAAGTTTAACAATTTACTGATCTCCCTTGACTCTCAAACCATTTTACAGTGCTTTTATTCCCACACATATAAATATTTATTTCACTCCTAGAAAACAGTATTACAAATCTAATTAATCTCCAATGGTCTTACTAAAGAGTTCTTACCAATTATGACTCAAGCAACAGTGACATCTCTGGAGGCTGCAGGGACATGGGCTTCCTAAAGAACTACCACACTTATAAATAACTCAGAAGCAGAACTGTCAATGTGCTTCTTGATAACAGTAACTCTCCGTCAAAAATGGATCCTTGGTTTTGCTAGCTAAAGACAAAGAC
The DNA here is from genome assembly GCF_012274545.1 of Fukomys damarensis. Lineage (NCBI taxonomy): Eukaryota > Metazoa > Chordata > Mammalia > Rodentia > Bathyergidae > Fukomys > Fukomys damarensis. The sequence continues at coordinate 45,893,739 of NW_022900915.1, forward strand.
AGGATCTTAAACATTGTCAAGACTTCTTAAATTTCATAAAAGCACCATTTATATTGAGGAAATGCATGTGTTACCTCATCTCTTAGGTATTTTTGATATTTTAATTCATGTTATTTTTTAAAGTGAAACTAATTAAATGTTATTATGATTGATATATTACTGAATAAAAAAGGCTTGTCTTACTGCAAGATTAGCATAGTTACTTCTATACCACATAGCAAATGTATTCTTGGAGTACACTGAATGTTCTGAGTCTTTATTTCTTGTAACTGATTAGTATTAGTTTTTATAAATGCTATCTAAAGATGTGCCATACACAAATTGGGGGAAAACAAAACTAACATTGTTACTGTGTGTACCAGGCTCATAGTTTTGAAAACTTTGAAGAATGAAGTTAAGAACCAAAGGAAGCTAGGAGAGTTTTCATTGGAAATAAGACCTGGGAGAACAGCTCCCAGATTTCCAAGAATAGCTTGCTACTGAGGCCCTTCAGTCTAGAGTTATCAATAGGTAAGCAGGACATAGGAACCGTTTAATCTTTAATGGACACCTATCACAAGTAGCTTGGGGAAGTTAATAAAACGAAATGACCAATTAGAATTCAAGCTCTCTGACCCAGTTCTTTCATATCACATTTATATGAAACTGGGATCTTAGAATGAAACTGGTTATTTTGTATTATAATTTCCACTGAACTCAAGAACTTAGTAGGGGTTGGTCCACCTCTTTTTAGGAGGCAGTGGCTGCACTGCACATTGCCTAAGGAAAGGAAGGGCAGGAAAGGGGTGGGGAGGAAGGAAAAGGGAAGAGAACGGAAGCACAGGGAAGGGCGGGTCATTCTTCCTCCAAAGTCCGAGTTCAGTGTGATTATTTAAATTGCTATTAGTACGAATGAATTCCTAAGTCCCTCTCTAACCTTCTTCTAACTAGTTTCCTTATTCTTAAACTATCTAAAAAAAACTTTTCTACACGCTGATGCAAAAGCATATTAGAAGATGAACCACTTCAGACAACATGGCTGAAATATTCTTCAGCTGTATTGTAAAAGGTAACACAGAAATATGCATGGAGGAAAAATTTTATCATGGAACTTCATGAAAAAATAGAATAATTAAAAATAGTCTTGGAAATTATGGAACTAAAATTTGAAGTGTCTCATGCAGTTATATCCTTCTAAGCAATATCAGAGTGGTACACAAATGTGGAAACTAAGGAGCAGCATGCAAATCAATCATAGAAGTAAGAAATCATCAGTGTCCCCTGGAGAATAAGTAGTAGCTATGAAATGTTTGACCCCCTTAGCCATGCCATGACTCTGAAACACATGAAAGATAAGACCACCTCTTATTAAAATAAGTAGAAAATAACATTGAATGTTTCCAGCCAGGGTTTAAAGAAACATTTTGAAGAAATGATTTAAATGTCACTCAGTAAAACTGAGAGATTCTAGAATCTTGTTTTCACTTAAAATCTTTAAATCAGTAGAACTTTAAGACTATTCCTATTGATACTAATATGTTTCACCAGAGATGAGAAGTAAAGATATGCAAAACATATGTGCCTTTGCAATAGGTTAGTTTGGTTATTATTAGTAGGCAGTCAGAGAAGCCTGTGATAAGGTCCCATGGAAGAATTAGGCAAGGGGCCAAGCATCCTTCAGATTTGAAATGTAAAAATATGAATCACCCTGGTTAAGAACTAATTCAAACATCTAAGCCGACTAAGAGTTGCAAATATACATTGAAGAACAAAATATTGAACAGGGGTATGAGAACACAGAGAGAAGGACTCATATCTCTAGGAAGAGGACTCTTATCCAGGATGCACTGTCACAGTCCTTGCTATCTCCGAACCTGCATATTTGATAGATAACCAATTCTCTTCTTGAAGTCTTCCTCCATGAAGCAACCCAAAGCATGGCTGGACTTCTTTCCCCTCTGGGTATCCAAGAGCTTTTCTCTGCTTATGAATCATATAAACACTGTCCTACATTCCCGATTTTGTCATTGAGTTTGAGAAACAGAGATTTCTGGTTTATATTAAATTCACTGTCATTTTCTGTTTCACCTTCCTTTATTGAAATCCTTGTTTGATCATTTCTTTTCTCCTGAGTTCCAAGTTAGAGGCTGTATGTTTATGTCAATGAATGTGTCTTCTTTTGGTCCACAGCATGATTTTACACTTTAATTTTTGACCCACTGGAAGATATAACAAAATGGACAACTGCACCATGATCAGAGAATTCCATCTGATGGGCATCTCAAGATCCAGAGAGTTCCAAGTAATGCAAGGTGTGTTTTTCTTAGTGATTTATCTGGGATCTCTCATTGGAAACCTTCTTACCATTGCAGTCATAATGACAAGCCATTGTCTGCACTCTCCAATGTACTTTTTTATAAGTAATTTGTCCCTCACAGACCTCTGCAGCATCTCAGTTATTGTTCCCAAATCCATTATTAACTCCTTTACGGGTAGCAATTCCATTTCACTCAAAGAATGTACTGCTCAAGTTTTCCTGTATGTTTTTTTTGCATTTACAGAACTTGCCCTCCTGGTGGTCATGTCCTATGACCGCTATGTGGCCATTTGCCACCCTCTGCACTATGGGCTCATCATCACCCCGAGTCTGTGCATACAGGCAGTGGGGGGCTCCTGGGCCAGTGGCCTGATATATTCTGCTGTCCACACAGTGACCATGTTCAGGCTCCCCTTTACCAAGTCCAATGAGATCCATCAATATTTCTGTGAAGTGTCTCAAATTCTGAGGATTTCATCTTCAGGTGTCCAATTTTCTGAGTCTGTGGTCCTTGTATTAAGTGTTTGTGTCATTGTCGTATGTTTTGCCTTTTTGCTTATGACATATGTTAATATATTTTCTACAGTGCTTAAGATTCATTTGTTAGAAGCCCGTCACAAAGCTATGTCCACCTGTATCCCACAGTTGGCAATTCTTCTTCTATTTTTGATTTCTGGGTTGGCTGCTGCCCTAGATCCCATTGCAAATAAAGGAACTTTAAAAAGTTTTCTAACGGCCATGTTCTATACGATGGTCCCCCCATTCATAAACCCCATCATTTACAGTTTGCGGAACACAGAGATTAATTCTGCTTTAGGAAACATGTTCAAATGACATTTTCAATTATGAGCAGGGAATCTCTTGATTAAAAAAAAATGCTTGATGGCAAGATAATTTGCTGGAATTGTAAGTTATATCAGAAACCTGTTTTAAATTTGAATCCACCCCTGGAAGTTACTTGTTGTTTGTGGTTTATATATTTATTGTCTACCTATGTGAGTGTGAGCTGCAGATCTTACTGTCTTTACTTCTTTAAAACTATAGTGGTGTAATTCATACCTGCTTCTTGAAAATGCAAGACTGGCCACTATTCCCAAAATGGTTTGGAAAATGTTTCAGTGCTGTGAGTTAAACACAAATAAAGGCATGATATGGAGGCTTTGCCTTGTCTATCAGTACTTTGCCAGTTGACTGGACAACTGAGAGAGCATCTGGATTCTGAGAGCTACGGAACTGGAAGATGATTTTGAGTTGTTTAGGATGGAGAGAACTACTGGCTACAATGCTGTCTTTGTACCCTCTTCTTATCCCAAGGCTGGGCAAAGTCATGCAATGATGCTGCCTGGGAGGGAAGAGGAACTGAAGATATCCCAAAAGTGAAATGCTGAGACTCTTGCCACATCACCAGACTCTCTTCACTCAGGTCCCTGGGCCGGTGAATATGGCTCCCTCCGTGCAGTGGAGGAGTGTGAGGTGACTGGGATTCCTGGAACACGGATCGTGCTCTGGTTCTCCCTAAGCACTGGAGGCAATGACAGATGCCTTAGTGAGGCACCACCCTGTCACCATGACTAATGAAGTGAAATCTGTAGCCACAGTGCAGTGAGGAGCCCAGTGCTGTGTGACCACCTGTTTCCTGTTAATATGGCTGGGTCCTTGGAAGAGCCAAGAGGGCCATGTGATGCAGTTTCAATGGCTGCAGGTCACAGTGCTGTTTGTTGTAGTTACTATATGGCTTGTACTTACTGAGATATTTTTAAATTCATGCAACTATTTCTGAGTTTTTTCTTTTAATAAATGCTGCTATATTGAAAGTAGCTGTATAAATAATAAGAGTAAAATATATGGAGAATTCTTTTCTCAGTATCATTTTTGATTATTTAATTTCAAATGTCACTTTTATCTCAAGATAAATGTAATTAATGATTTCTTTTATAATTGTAATACATTTATATTTAAATGTCTTGTCGGAAATTCTCTTTTCAAATTTCATGAATAACATTTGTACTTTTAAAATCATGTAAACTCACTGAGACATATTTTCACCTTGTATAATTTATGTATATTATGTTTACATATACATATGTTTACACACGCATATATAAATATATATGCATATATTATGTACATATAATATATACATCTGCACGAAGACACAAGCTTCTTTTACTTTTCAATTTATTTTTACCACAGCAAAATATGGACACAAAATTAGTTTTTCCCTGTGAACATACTCACCTGAAGTACTGATGTGCCCTATCCTTCTTTATAAGTCACAACCTCAGCTGACCAATGTCAGGAGGTTGTGAGGAAGAAAACCTCACACAGAAGTGGAGCACGAGCAAGACAAGGAAGAATTCACTGAACAACCCAGCAGAGGCAGCAGAGCCCACCTGTGACTCTGCAGGGCCTGAGGATCCCAGTCCAGTCCCACTTCCCTTGACCTTGAATTTAAACATAAAAATAATCTCAGTTCTCTTTCATCAGACTGCCATCACCTTATTTTCACAGAAAATGTCAGTTGTATTCGTGACTGACATGTAAATAATTTCTCCTAATGATTTAGTCATCCCCCAATGCCTCCATTCTCAAATGCACATTTTTTCATATTTCAGTTCACTGTTTGTATCAAAAAGAGTCTACTAAAAATATATATGTTCATTCAATTATATCTGTGTTTTCATCAGACTGCCATCACCTTATTTTCACAGAAAATGTCAGTTGTATTCGTGACTGACATGTAAATAATTTCTCCTAATGATTTAGTCATCCCCCAATGCCTCCATTCTCAAATGCACATTTTTTCATATTTCAGTTCACTGTTTGTATCAAAAAGAGTCTACTAAAAATATATATGTTCATTCAATTATATCTGTGTATATATATAAGAAAAAAGTAGCAACAAAACTGACTTATGCTCAGAATTATGAATTTCATGGTAGAATAAATCTACGAGTTCGTGTTTCATTCACTGTTTGTTGTAGGCCTACAAACCTCAGTTCTTGTATCATATCAACTTGCTTAAAAATGGATATTTACATTACTTCAATGGATGTATTCATGTTTCATCAAAAGAGATATTTGAATTATGCTCTGAATTTCACATGAACATGTTTAGATATTGAAAATGTGAAAGCAAATAATTCAAACTGAGATGACAAAAAGAACTCAGGATCTACTGACCACTAGAGGAAATCACTCCAAACAGCTACTTCGGGGAAGGATCTTGGCGGGAATGTTGCTGCCTACTTCAACTTTAGTATCTTTCTATAGGGCCCCTTCCTGCCTTCCTCAGGACTTTACTTAGAGCTGATTGAATGTCACTGTTCCTCAGACAGTAGATAATGGGGTTTAAGGCAGGTGGTGCCACAGTGTAGAACAAAGAACAAAGCAAATCTGGAAGAGGAGGTGCATTGGATGGGGGCTTTAAATAAGCAGCTGTACCTATCAGGAGAAAGGTGCCCACAACCACCAGGTGGGGCACACAGGTGGAGAAGGCTTTGGATCTTCCCTCTCTGGATGGCATCTTCAACACAGTAGAGAAAATAAAGATATAGGAGACCGCGATGCAAACCAAACATGAGGAACCATAGAGGGCCCCAAAGGCCACACTGATATCGATAGCAGCATGCTCCTCAGAACAAGTGAGCTCGAGAAGGGCAGGTACATCACAGAAAAACTGATGAATCCTGTTAGAGGCACAGAACTCCAGGGAGAACGTCCCAGCTGAGTACAAGATGCCCAGGGCCCCTCCACTGAGCCAGGACACAGCCATCAATTGGACACAGCACCCTTTGCTCATGACAGCCTCGTAGTGCAGAGGGTGACAGATGGCGACATAGCGATCGTAGGACATGGCAGTGAGGATTCCCACCTCTGATGCTGTCAAGAGGACCACCAAGAAGAGCTGACACACACAGCCCAAGAAAGAGATGGAGTCACTGAGGGTGATCGAGTTGAAAATATATTTGGGGACTGTGGTGGAAATGAGGCAGAGGTCCAGGAAGGACAAATGCCTGAGGAAGAAGTACATGGGGGTGTGGAGGTGGCAGTCAAGAACTGTGAGGAGTAGGATGGTCAGATTCTCCAGTGTGGACACCAAGTAGACAAGGGAGAAGAGGGCAGCCTGCAGCCCCAGCAGCACCGTGCTGTCCGTCAGTCTCAGGAGCAAGAACCCGCTCAGAAAGGTGTGGTTCTTCATATTGTAGAGTAGTGAGGTGCCTGTTGACTCTAAAAAAAAAGTAAAAATACAAAACAGTGAGTTAAAAACATCACATCACAGGAATGAAAGCATACCAGTGTTTGTAACTCAATCTTGGGAGTGGCCTCTATGTCTATCAATGATGAATAGACAAAGAAAATGTATTTATATGCAAAGGAGCACTACTTTACTATCCTCAAAGAAAGATAAGCTTGAGACCTTTAGTAGGAAAGTGGGTGCAGCTGGAGTCCATGATGTTAACTGAAGTGAATCAAATGCACAAGTTTTTTTAAAAAAAAATCACATAGTTGGGGCCGGGGATTTAGCTCAGCGGTTCAGTGGCCTGCCTTGCAAGTGCAAGGACCCAAGTTTGATCCCCAGTACCGAAAAAAAAAAAAAAAGTCACATAGCTTCTCTTCCATGATGAATTCAAAGCATGAATGAAAATAAAATAAAAGGGATAGTAGGGAACAGAGATCTTTTGTGATGTGAAGCGGACAAGAGATGGAGGGAAGGGAAGGAAAAGGGATGTAGAAAGAATTGAGATGTGTTATGCACATGTGCCAACTCCTCATTGGATGTAGTCATTAAGCAGTGTAAATATGAGCTAAGATAAATAAACACTAAAGTACATCCAGCGCATCACCTGTTATGTGTCTCTCCATTTTTGAAATACACATTGATTAGCATAATGAACTTGCTGGAAAGATTAAAAATAACAAAAATAGGGGCTGGGGATTTGGCTCAGTGTTTCTGCCACCTGCTTCACCTGTTTGATCCCTGGTATGAGAGAGAGAGAGAGAGAGAGAGAGAGAGAGAGAGAGATTAGAAGGTAAAATATATCAAAATATCAACTGTTTATTAAAATGAGTTATAAAATGAGGGGCTGTGGTTCAGTTTAAATTTATTTAGAAAGATGAAACAAACTTTACATTTCTCCAATATAATGTGAAATTACTTTTGACTATTTTTTCCCATTAAGATTTACAGGTTTGGCTGTGTAATTGTAACTGAAATCGGGCCTAGGGTGCACCTTTTCATGTATCAGTATCACCCTCCTTGGAGTAATTTCTGTGCAGATTAAAAGTCATGAGGGAAAAGACTGCTGGCTGAATGTGCAATATGTAAACCAGGCATTCATTTTGCCATCAGTAGGCTGAGCTGTTTGCAGTGGAACTTAAAGAAATGTCTCCAGTGAGAGGATACTCCATGACTTTAGAAATCTAGGTGTCCACTCAGTAGATAGAAACATATGAGAAGGAAAAACAGGAAGTTATAAATAAAACATGTATCATAATAAAGGGGTAGCACAATTAATTATTCACTTCCCTCTTGCAAGACATTAAGATTGATGCCCATGTTTCCATAGAATATTAAATTCCTTGGTGTAGATGTTATCATAGCATCTATTATTTTGATTTTAGTGCAATTATCTAGCATAGCACAGAGCACGGGAAACTACTTAAGCCATTTGGACAGTTTGAGCTTTAAATATACAGTGTCATTGTGCATTAAAGAGCAAAACTTGAGACTAATGCAGACAATCAGGTCCAGGCTCTGGGAGGATTCTGTCCACACTGAGAACCAGCCCATGCTGGAGATCAGAATACACAGCTGAGAGGCAGTGCATCTCTCCTTCTGTGGCTCACCTAGGCTCCCCCTGGGGCTGAGGCTCTGCCTTGACCTCTTTCTCAGGTCCTCAGTCCTTAAAGCCTCTCTGTGCTTGCCTTCATTCCAGACACCTTGCTTTACTTTTCCCAGCATTCCTTCTCCTCCCCAAGGTGAGGATGTTCTAAAGTTTTCTCAAGCCCAGGCCATGCAGGAATCCTGTGATGCCCTGAGCTGAGTGTGCAGTAAAGACTGTGAGACACATTCCTGTGGGTCCCCACCCCGATGCCTTGCAGAGTCCATGAAGGCCAAAGCCTGGGGGTCTTCATGCTTCTCCCTAGGTAGATGCATCAACTTCAGGAGATTTTGCCCACTATAAGAAGAACACTTTCACTCCATGCCTCTCCAGGTCTAACTGCTTTGTGCCCTTATAGGAGGCAGAATCTGCTCAGCCTGATGGTTCAGGCTGGCAGCAGTGGGGTCAGAAGGGTCCTCTGCCCCTACATGGTGACCAGACTCAGCCTTTTCTTCTGTCCTGCAGAGAATATGTCTGCTCCTCCCTGTGCTGATTTCTCAGTTTATGATAAGCTCTGGGCTCTCACTGAACTGTTCCCCCAAGAGTGGAGCTGAGATGTGGAGGTGCAATCTGAGCAGAGAAGTTTCTCTCACAACTGATGCATAATTTCCACTACTAAAAAAATTTATTAACATCTGAACTCCACCCCTGCTACTTTCAAAAATAAACTTATGGTTATTTTAATATAAATCCTTCCAGTTGGATATTATGATTTGATTTGGAAAAGATAACAATTAGAAAATTTCAAAAGACTAGTGCTATTTTCATTGTAAAGAAAAAACATTTTAAAGTCATCTACTACAAAATATTGTCTTAATGAAAATATAGCCATATTTTAATGGTGAATATAGGTTTGAAATAACTTAATATTTTTAGAACACCATGAAAATTTTCTTCCATTCATTTAGAAAACATCTCTATCAAGATGACTGATAAAATTTAAACCTCATATTGATATTCTAATTTTACTTTTGCTTTCAAAGGTAAAAGCAATACCAGATAATCAAAATTGAACAGATAGTAAATCACAATGAATGAAAGTTTTATTTATGGTCCCTCTGTTTTTTAGTGAAAGTAGATGAGAATAAAAAAATAGAGAAGACTAAAAGAAAGCAAAATGAATTTTACAAGTATCTTTAGAAATTTGAAAGAAAAGATCAAATTACTGGAATATATGTGACTTGTGTCAGTCAATTTATATGTGCACACAGCCACAAGTATACACATGAGAGTGCACATGCACACACACACACACACACACAACTCCCTATACTGCTCTGCAGATCTGTGCTCTGTTGCTCTCTTATCATTCTGCAGCCACCATGGGAAAAAATGTCTTCATTATTCCAACTGGGAAGGCGTGAGAATGGTGAGATCGTGTGGAGAAAAAGACAGCATGGGATCAGAAGGGGAAGAGAAGGATACAGAGAGACCCGCACATTACCTTGGGAGAATGAAAGGGGGAGGAAGCAAAATACCATAGAAGGAGAAAACCTGATAGGAAAAAAAGACATTTTTTTTCAGTTGGAGCAGATTATAAGCAGAACATTTTAATTTGTGTCACCTCCTGCCACACACCCAAGAGAGTGAGCAAGAAAGGACAGAGCATGTCCAGGAGGAACACTGGTACCTGACCTTTATTGAAACCAAGCATGGCAGTGCAGGCACTTTTCTGGGGAGCACATTAATGACTTTGTGGGGCAGTGAAGGGGAGAGTGGCTCCTTTCCTTTGTCTCAGGCTGCTCTTTGTCTAGAAGAGGGCTTTAAGCACTCACAAGCTGGCCTTGCTCAGGCTTCTCTCAGGAGACCTCAGAGCCACTGTGCAGTCAGGTTGCCATGCAGGTACTCAGGGCTGCACACTGCTCCCGTGCCCTTTCCTCCAGTGAGGCCCAGAGGAGAGCTCTGCAACTCATTAGCATCAAGCTCCAGGAGTCCTCGCTCCTGTACCCCATGCCTGGGACTGGAGTCCATGTGCTCCTAACAATGTGATTTAGGACCGGAAAGGCTGAATCCACACGACCTTTGAGTGTAGCAATCTCAGCTTAGTTTCAGTAGAGAGGGATCTTATAAGACACAGTGCTGTGAGTTGGGGTCTTTACACGAATTTTTAAAATTAATTAATGTTATTGGTACATCTTAGGTATACAACATAATGCCATTCATCACTGGATATTTGCACTTTTACATAATCCATCTCAGTTTCCCTGCCCTCTGCTTATCATCTGTTCCAATTGAAAAATTGTCTTTTTTCCTATCAAGTTTTCTCCTATAAACAATAAAAATAGGGATTTGGTTCAGTGGTGCCGCCATGTGCCTCACAAGTGCAAGGTCCTGAGCTGGATCTCTGGTATCTCCCAAAAAAGTATAAATAATAGTCTTGAAAGCAGCAACAAAGAATACTTAAAGTGGGAATACAGACTCAAAATAAAGACAAGTTGTCATTAAAAACAGTGCTGGACATCAAGAGACAACAATAATGTATTAGATATTTTACGTGACCAAAGGAAAAGCCAAAGGAATTGAGACAATACAATTATACAAAACAGTAAACTTCAACATTTCTCTCATACTAAAACTCAAGGAAAGTTAAAAGAGGTGTTGTTATTTTTATACACCCACCTGATTGGGTAAATGTGTGCCAACTACCCGGTAAGACACTGTGCCTGTTTATGTTTGAAGGGCCTTCCAGAGAGCAACTCATGGGCAGGAGGCTGAGTGAAGAAAATGTCTTCTGCACAGTGTGGGCAGCATGGGCCAGTCCACCAGTCCCATGCAGAAGCAAAGATGAACGAAGTTCTAATGTGCTCTCTCCTTTAGCGGGGACACTCAGCCCTCCAGCCTTCTGCCAGCCAAGGGCCAGGTTCTTCGACTATAAGACAGACTTAAATTCTACAATAGTAATTTTTTGTTTGTATGGAGATGTCTGATCAAAATATATGTAAAGGCTAAATAATATTCATACGTGTGTGTTTGGACTATTCTATGTTTTCTTAATAAATGATAATAAGTCCATTTAAAAACTAAGGTTATATTACTGATGATGGCTTATTATGATGAATACACAAGAAAAACATACGAGAATGCAACATAATAAATGGGAATTATATTACTTTACAGACTATAGGGTTGAGTTTTATTGCTAACTTATAGTACAGAAAAAAAATGTAAGTATTTATATTATAATTAGTAAGACCTTGGTTCATGAACTCAATTCTGTCCATAATTCAAGTTGCAAACTCAATTGGACAAGATTCAGTCAAATTCAATGGTTAGGTTCAAGGATAAACTTATGTGAAAATTTGATTCTGTCCTGTCCAATTCATTTTTGTGATCAGAATCCTGGAGAGAATTGAGTTCGGGAATGAGGCACCAATGTTCTAGGAAGACTGAACACAAACAAGAAAGGTAGACAGCAAGATTTTAGAAAGCGTATAAGACATATTCAGATGATCTTTAGAGCTGAGAGAAAATAAAAATACAGGAAAAAAAAGAGAAGAAACCAAAATAAAAAAAAATTAACTAGCAAAATCAGTGGATTGGAATTTTTTTTAATCAAATTTAATCAAGTGTTTGTCTTATATATAGATTACAGATGTGAGGCTTAATGCTGTAGAGCCGCCAGGCTCTAAATGGCTTTAAAAATATTCCTGTTAGGGTAGGGGAAAGGTAATAAGGGAAAAGAAAAAAATATGAGAAAATGAAAAAATGGAAATGAAGTGTTTGTAAATGGGGGTCAAGGAGGGGGTGAAGGGAGGGCAGGGACAATGGGAAAAAAATGAGAACCAAGACCTGTCATGTAAAGGTACAAGATCCCAATAATGAATGTAACCGTACTGTATACTTAAAATGTACCACTAAACTCAATAAAAGAAAAAAAAACAAAAAAAATATAGGTAAGTTACTGGACAAGGATACATTTCTTTTGTCTTACTCACTAGTATCCACAATGCAAAAGACTTCTTCTGGCCTCCTCTGTAACCTACATAGAAATCCTACATTTTATCAGAATAAGTTTTGAGCTTTATCTTTAATTATTTAGGAAAATAAAAGGAAGTTTATTAATAAGATATGGTTTTGTGCTCCTTTTCAGTCATATTGACAACATTTTACTGTCATTTGGACTAATTAAAGAGCCAGGTTAGGCTAGAGATTTAGTTCAGTGGCACCTTGTCTGACTCACAAACACAAGGACTTAAATTCAATCCCTGTCACTGGAAGAAAAAAAAAATAAGAACCAGGTATTTTTACTCCAATATAGGCAAACATATTTAATCATGTTATTACAAATTCCCTGATAACTATTTTTATTTTTACTATCATAAATTCATATAAATAAAGGAAATAAAATTTTTATGACATTGCTTACATGTAAACTTATCCTTACACTAAAGGAGCATAACATAAGGTTACAACAACTCCTCCCACATGTTTTACTCTATATTTATACAGTAGCATAGCAGTAGCCTGGTATGTACCTAAGTAAATGTGCCTGGTGGTACGCAGGAAGCAGTCTTTATATTTGCTCACTTGACATGATGAGCATCAAGTCCTTTACACATGTACAAAGTGTCAAACCAGGATTTTTATCCTCAAAACCCTGCATCTAACCAGTTTTGTGTATGCTCTTCTGAGCATCACAAGTGGTAAAATACACACACAATACTCTTTTGTTGAGTAAACATGTACTTTACCATAATTGAATGTGGTGTGTCTCACAGTAGCTGTGCCTGGTGGAAGCAAAAACCCATCAGTGCATTCACCTACTTGACAGGCAAATGGCAAGTTGTCTACAAGAGTTCCAAAGGAGCAACAGTTGAGTTTTACCCATGGAATGCTCATTTTAAAATTTATATGCATATATGATTTCCTTTTTTCATTTATGATTTCCTTTTGTAAAAGTTTTCTTTTGATTTTTTTCAAAAAATTACCCAAATTCAGTACAATGGCTCATGAAAAACCAGATTTGCAAGTGTTGGAGGAGGTCACAAGTGAATAATCAGATTACTCATGTATCAATGATGAAGATAATGACTTTGACATTGGCCCTGTGAGCCAAAGATCCTATCCCAGTGAAATGGAGCAACACACAGGAAATGCAGACCTACTTCATTCAGATGATGAACAAAGGAAAAATATAAATATATGCTTGACTAATTGAAATGGTGCAAAATGGTCATGCAACCAAATGCAATGGTACAATGCTAGAAATAGGTCCTAAAATATAGTGAGGAACTGGCCAGGGATTGGACCTATTGGACAGAATGCCAGCACTGACATTCAATTTTGGTAATAATTTTTAAGAAATTAAATGGTACAAGATGTTGTGAAATACAAGTAAAATGTTCTCTAAGTACCGGTAGCCATGCTCAGAAATGTGTTTTTTATGACAGCTCACAAGCTGAACTTAAAGAATTTGTGGATCTACTGTATTTAACAGGGCTTTCTCATGGTAATCACGGGAATGCAATACTGATGGGAAAATGAAGGGTTAGGGCTTGAGGTTTGTAGAATATTGATGACACAGAGTAGGTTTGGCTCCCTTCTAAATTGCCTGAGGTTTGAGGACAAAATCATCTGCCAAGAAAGAAAAGGACCTTATTATCTGGCTGCTACCCTATCACTGTTTGGGTTTCTTGTGGGTAATTGGCAAACAATTTACACATCATCCAAATATATGATTATTTTTGAATAATTTGCAGCATTTCATGGTTGATGTAGCTTCAGGCAGTATATGCAAAAAATTCCACCCAATTTAATATCCAATTTCATAATTAATATATCCAGTGATTTTATTCATATTTTAATCTATTTGTATTTTAAAACAATTTTATTGGAAGTTGTTTTCAAATATCACAAATGACATATTTACTCCTTAAAATTATTTATACTCATTGAGACATATTTATTCTGTATATATAATGTTATACCAAGACAGCGAGAAAACACCAAGTACCAGGACACAGATAAAAACAAAGAAGTTTATTATATTATGCATATGCGGACTCCACTCTAAGAGAAGTGAAGCCCTGTTACAAGATTGTGCATAGGTTTTATAGGATTTTTCAAACGAAGAAATACAAACATAGGTCAGGGAATTCACACAACTACCTGGGGGTAAGATTCCCAACACACTGTTTATCTTAGGGGGGAGTGTTTTATGGTCACCTTTTGTCATACCATTTGTCCCTGGGTGGACTGTTAACCAAGTTAGCAATTAGCATATGAAGGTTTGTTCCTTGAAGTTAGGCAAGAAAAAGGGGGAAGTGACAATATGGTACCACTTTAGCTTAGTCAGGTCTCACATATAATAATATGTATTATATACCTATGTATATATTTAAACTAAGAAATCAACACCTTTTACTTTCCAATTTATTTTCATGATAGGAAAATATGGACACAAAATCAGAGTTTATCCCTTTGAAAATACTCACCTGAAGTTTTAAGATGCCCTACCCTCCTCTGTATATCATGGTATAGATGGAGTAAATTTAAAAACAATTACTTTTAAATACTTATGTATAATCTGAAGAGTCTTAAAAAGATAAGAATTGCCTTGACATACTTATCATGAAGTGTTAATGATATTTTGAACTATAGTGAAAATTAATTTACATACATTAGATTTCTATTTCACAATGTGAACAAGTTTTATTTCTTAATAAAATTCAGAGGAAATTACAATACTGAAACCGTACTTCAGAATGCACATTTGTGCATTTCCCATGCCTGATCCTCTGAAATCCTTTACTTCTTACTACCAAGCTCATGAAAGATCTCTTGTTTGTCTTGGTTCAAATGCCAGGAACTTAGTACTGTAGAATTAACCCTACTTTAACGCTTCTAAATATCTGCCATTGTGTCATTTGCAGATGCTGAGATGGACATCTCCCGAATGACCGACTTGTATTTGCCCTATGAAGAAGAGCACTGATACCCACTAACATTTTAATGCAGACCAATAACATTGTTAAAATTTGCACAGCAAGGAACAAATAGGAAACACTACCATTTCCTTTCTTTCTAGATTTAGAGGATTTAGCATCATTAGAATTTAGTATAAAGAACTTCCTTACAAGTAGTTTTTGAATCCTTCTGAACACAGGCTTTTTGTGAATTTTCTGGCACAAGTTGAAGAGTACATGAAAGATTAACATTGTATGTCACCAAAATATGAATTCTACAGACATAGACTTAGTAGAGTAGAAGGATTAATGAGTTCCCAGAGGCTGAAATAAAGTTCACTGACTGAGGAAAGTGACTGTCCCCAAACATTCAGAGCTCCTTTGAGTTAAGGCAAATGCATTGTTTCCACAGTTCCTGTGAGTCATCACTATGGGCCTAGGGCTTTGGGAACATATGTGGGAAGACAGCAGAGAAGTGACCCAGAAGTTGAGCTTTCTCAGACCATCCTTGTGTGACAGCCTCAGCTGACATATTTCTATTTCACAATGTGATCAAGTTTTATTTGTTAATAAAATTCAGAGGAAATTACTTGGTAGTAAGAAGTAAAGGATTTCAGAGGATCAGGCATGGGAAATGCACAAATGTGCATTCTGAAGTACGGTTTCAGTATTTCCTCTTCTGAAGGAAGCAGTGAGCAGACTACCAGGGGAAGATAACTGTACTCTGTGGCCAAAGCAGGGCACAGTTTCACCCACCGATGTTACAGAAAATGCCACAGGATAGTGAGAGTCTGGAAGACTCATTCATAATGCCACATTCATGGATTCAAAAGTATAATTAGAAAATATCAGGAATGTGCATATTGCAAACAGCTTTCAGTAAAGAGGAAGCCATCGGAAGCAAGAAACATACTTTATTTCAGAAAGAACAGATGTGAAAGATTAAAATTTTCTCATATGGAATAAATTAAACATGTATTCAACAATTAAAATCTGTGATAAAGTTAAGAACATTTAAAAATTTCACAGTTGTGTTTGAATTATAAATTACAAATAAGTAATTTTCACTGAATCATTCACTGATAATTGAAAGTTATAATAAAGTCTAAAAAATCTAGGAAGCACAATAAAATATCTAGAAAAAGAGAACTTTGAAAAAATACAAAGTTAGTAAAGTTGAATGCTTAGGTGGAACAAGAACCTCACACAATTCTCTGTACATGGAATATCAGGACAAGAACAAAATTTGTCAAAGACAAAAAGAGAAAAACCTTCATAAGTTCTGTAACACAAAAGCTCTAAAGTGAAGGAGTGTAGGAAATGACTTACTTTCTACTAAAACTGAAAACCTGGGATCACAGGAGGAAGACCCAAAGATCTACTCACCTCTAGAATGAAATCACCCCTAAGAGCTAGTTAGGGAAAGATTCTTGACAGGAATGCAACTAATTCCTCCAACTTTAGTATCTGTCTATTAGTGCCCTTCTCGCCTTATTCAACTCATGAAAGATCTCTTGTTTGTCTTGGTTCAAATGCCAGGAACTTAGTACTGTAGAATTAACCCTACTTTAACGCTTCTAAATATCTGCCATTGTGTCATTTGCAGATGCTGAGATGGACATCTCCCGAATGACCGACTTGTATTTGCCCTATGAAGAAGAGCACTGATACCCACTAACATTTTAATGCAGACCAATAACATTGTTAAAATTTGCACAGCAAGGAACAAATAGGAAACACTACCATTTCCTTTCTTTCTAGATTTAGAGGATTTAGCATCATTAGAATTTAGTATAAAGAACTTCCTTACAAGTAGTTTTTGAATCCTTCTGAACACAGGCTTTTTGTGAATTTTCTGGCACAAGTTGAAGAGTACATGAAAGATTAACATTGTATGTCACCAAAATATGAATTCTACAGACATAGACT
Organism: Fukomys damarensis; assembly: GCF_012274545.1. NCBI lineage: Eukaryota > Metazoa > Chordata > Mammalia > Rodentia > Bathyergidae > Fukomys > Fukomys damarensis. The sequence continues at coordinate 45,910,754 of NW_022900915.1, forward strand.
TAGTAGAGTAGAAGGATTAATGAGTTCCCAGAGGCTGAAATAAAGTTCACTGACTGAGGAAAGTGACTGTCCCCAAACATTCAGAGCTCCTTTGAGTTAAGGCAAATGCATTGTTTCCACAGTTCCTGTGAGTCATCACTATGGGCCTAGGGCTTTGGGAACATATGTGGGAAGACAGCAGAGAAGTGACCCAGAAGTTGAGCTTTCTCAGACCATCCTTGTGTGACAGCCTCAGCTGACCAATGTCTGGAGGTTGTGAAGAAGAAAATCCTGTAGGAAAGGTTGGGGAATTTGTGATGACAAGGAAGGGTTCTCCACTTGGCCTGACCACGTTAACATAGCCCATCCGTGACTCTGCTGGACTGGGCACTAGGATCCCAGCCCAGACACACCATGAGTTCCTGTTTTAGGTTTCCATGCAGGTATTCACACCTCGTTTTTTTTTTTTTTTTCTTTTCGTTTTTGTTGTTGTTTTGTTTTGAGACAGGGTCTCACTACATAGTTGAGACTGACCTGGAATTCACTATGTAGCCCAGGCCGGTCTTGAACTCACAGTGATCCTCCTGCCTCAGACTCCCAAGTGCTGGGATTACAGGCGTGCGTCACCACTCCTGGCCACACTTAGATTTTTGTTTGATATTGATTTGCTCAATATTACATTACTTTAATTGATGTATTCATGTTTCTTTAGAAGATATATTTAAATTACTCCATTACTTTCGCATGTAAGTGTTTAGAGATTGACAGTGGGAAGCCAAGTTCTTTGTAATTCTTCACAGTCACATTCTATTTAAACTACACTTTGAAATTTGAGTAGAATTTAAACAGAGTCCATGAAACAAATAATAGGAGTAAATTACAAGGTATTAGGTGAGCATACAATGCCTAGCCATGGACCACAGCTTTTTGTACATGTCTTGTTATTGGCTCAGTACTGAAGGCTATGCCACACCTCTATGGGATCTGTTACCCCATCTGGTCCATGAGAGGCTCCTCCTGCCCCGGGGAGGCCTGCTGGAGTGTAAATATGTGCTGTCAACTGGAGGTCAATGAATTTCCTCTTCTGAAGGAAGCAGTGAGCAGACTACCAGGGGAAGATAACTGTACTCTGTGGCCAAAGCAGGGCACAGTTTCTCCCACTGATGTTACAGAAAATGCCACAGGATAGCGAGAGTCTGGAAGACTCATTCATAATGCCACATTCATGGATTCAAAAGTATAATTAGAAAATATCAGGAATGTGCATATTGCAAACAGCTTTCAGTAAAGAGGAAGCCATCGGAAGCAAGAAACATAATTTATTTCAGAAAGAACAGATGTGAAAGATTAAAATTTTCTCATATGGAATAAATTAAACATGTATTCAACAATTAAAATCTGTGATAAAGTTAAGAACATTTAAAAATTTCACAGTTGTGTTTGAATTATAAATTACAAATAAGTAATTTTCACTGAATCATTCACTGATAATTGAAAGTTATAATAAAGTCTAAAAAATCTAGGAAGCACAATAAAATATCCAGAAAAAGAGAACTTTGAAAAAATACAAAGTTAGTAAAGTTGAATGCTTAGGTGGAACAAGAACCTCACACAATTCTCTGTACATGGAATATCAGGACAAGAACAAAATTTGTCAAAGACAAAAAGAGAAAAACCTTCATAAGTTCTGTAACACAAAAGCTCTAAAGTGAAGGAGTGTAGGAAATGACTTACTTTCTACTAAAACTGAAAACCTGGGATCACAGGAGGAAGACCCAAAGATCTACTCACCTCTATAATGAAATCACCCCTAAGAGATAGTTAGGGAAAGATTCTTGGCAGGAATGCAACTAATTCCTCCAACTTTAGTATCTGTCTATTAGTGCCCTTCTCGCCTTATTCAGGACTCTACTTAGAGCTGATTGAATGTCCCTGTTCCTCAGACAGTAGATAATGGGGTTTAAGGCAGGTGGTGCCACAGTGTAGAACAAAGAACACTACATAGTTGAGACTGACCTGGAATTCACTATGTAGCCCAGGCCGGTCTTGAACTCACAGTGATCCTCCTGCCTCAGACTCCCAAGTGCTGGGATTACAGGCGTGCGTCACCACTCCTGGCCACACTTAGATTTTTGTTTGATATTGATTTGCTCAATATTACATTACTTTAATTGATGTATTCATGTTTCTTTAGAAGATATATTTAAATTACTCCATTACTTTCGCATGTAAGTGTTTAGAGATTGACAGTGGGAAGCCAAGTTCTTTGTAATTCTTCACAGTCACATTCTATTTAAACTACACTTTGAAATTTGAGTAGAATTTAAACAGAGTCCATGAAACAAATAATAGGAGTAAATTACAAGGTATTAGGTGAGCATACAATGCCTAGCCATGGACCACAGCTTTTTGTACATGTCTTGTTATTGGCTCAGTACTGAAGGCTATGCCACACCTCTATGGGATCTGTTACCCCATCTGGTCCATGAGAGGCTCCTCCTGCCCCGGGGAGGCCTGCTGGAGTGTAAATATGTGCTGTCAACTGGAGGTCAATGAATTTCCTCTTCTGAAGGAAGCAGTGAGCAGACTACCAGGGGAAGATAACTGTACTCTGTGGCCAAAGCAGGGCACAGTTTCTCCCACTGATGTTACAGAAAATGCCACAGGATAGCGAGAGTCTGGAAGACTCATTCATAATGCCACATTCATGGATTCAAAAGTATAATTAGAAAATATCAGGAATGTGCATATTGCAAACAGCTTTCAGTAAAGAGGAAGCCATCGGAAGCAAGAAACATAATTTATTTCAGAAAGAACAGATGTGAAAGATTAAAATTTTCTCATATGGAATAAATTAAACATGTATTCAACAATTAAAATCTGTGATAAAGTTAAGAACATTTAAAAATTTCACAGTTGTGTTTGAATTATAAATTACAAATAAGTAATTTTCACTGAATCATTCACTGATAATTGAAAGTTATAATAAAGTCTAAAAAATCTAGGAAGCACAATAAAATATCCAGAAAAAGAGAACTTTGAAAAAATACAAAGTTAGTAAAGTTGAATGCTTAGGTGGAACAAGAACCTCACACAATTCTCTGTACATGGAATATCAGGACAAGAACAAAATTTGTCAAAGACAAAAAGAGAAAAACCTTCATAAGTTCTGTAACACAAAAGCTCTAAAGTGAAGGAGTGTAGGAAATGACTTACTTTCTACTAAAACTGAAAACCTGGGATCACAGGAGGAAGACCCAAAGATCTACTCACCTCTATAATGAAATCACCCCTAAGAGATAGTTAGGGAAAGATTCTTGGCAGGAATGCAACTAATTCCTCCAACTTTAGTATCTGTCTATTAGTGCCCTTCTCGCCTTATTCAGGACTCTACTTAGAGCTGATTGAATGTCCCTGTTCCTCAGACAGTAGATAATGGGGTTTAAGGCAGGTGGTGCCACAGTGTAGAACAAAGAACAAAGCAAATCTGGAAGAGGAGGTGCATTGGATGGGGGCTTTAAATAAGCAGCAGCACCTGTCAGGAGAAAGGTGCCCACAACCACCAGGTGGGGCACACAGGTGGAGAAGGCTTTGGACCTTCCCTCTCTGGATGGCATCTTCAATACAGTAGAGAAAATAAACACATAGGAGACCATGATGCAAACCAAACATGAGAAACCATAGAGGACCCCAAGGCCTACATTAACACTGATAGCAGCATGCTCCTCAGAACAAGTGAGCATTAAAAGAGCAGGGACATCACAGAAAAACTGGTGAATCCTGTTGGAGCCACAGAACTCCAGAGAGAACGTCCCAGCTGAGTACAAGATTCCAAAGACCACTCCGCTGAGCCAGGACACAACCATCAGCCAGACACAGCACCTTTTGCTCATGGCAGCCTCATAGTGCAGAGGGTGACAGATGGCGACATAGCGATCGTAGGACATGGCGGTGAGGATTCCCACCTCTGACCCTTCCAACATGATCACCAAGAAGAGCTGACACACACAGCCCAAGAAAGAGATGGAGTCACTGAAGGTGAGGGTGTTGAGAATGGATTTGGGAACTGTGGTGGAAATGAAGCACAGGTCCAGGAAGGACAAATGCCTGAGGAAGAAGTACATGGGGGTGTGGAGGTGGCGGTCAAGCACTGTGAGGAGGACGATGGTCAGATTCTCCAGCGTGGACACCAGGTAGACCAGGGAGAAGAGGGCAGCCTGCAGCCCCAGCAGCACCGTGCTGTCCGTCAGTCTCAGGAGCAAGAAAAAGCAGGGCACAGTTTCTCCCACTGATGTTACAGAAAATGCCACAGGATAGCGAGAGTCTGGAAGACTCATTCATAATGCCACATTCATGGATTCAAAAGTATAATTAGAAAATATCAGGAATGTGCATATTGCAAACAGCTTTCAGTAAAGAGGAAGCCATCGGAAGCAAGAAACATACTTTATTTCAGAAAGAACAGATGTGAAAGATTAAAATTTTCTCATATGGAATAAATTAAACATGTATTCAACAATTAAAATCTGTGATAAAGTTAAGAACATTTAAAAATTTCACAGTTGTGTTTGAATTATAAATTACAAATAAGTAATTTTCACTGAATCATTCACTGATAATTGAAAGTTATAATAAAGTCTAAAAAATCTAGGAAGCACAATAAAATATCCAGAAAAAGAGAACTTTGAAAAAATACAAAGTTAGTAAAGTTGAATGCTTAGGTGGAACAAGAACCTCACACAATTCTCTGTACATGGAATATCAGGACAAGAACAAAATTTGTCAAAGACAAAAAGAGAAAAACCTTCATAAGTTCTGTAACACAAAAGCTCTAAAGTGAAGGAGTGTAGGAAATGACTTACTTTCTACTAAAACTGAAAACCTGGGATCACAGGAGGAAGACCCAAAGATCTACTCACCTCTAGAATGAAATCACCCCTAAGAGCTAGTTAGGGAAAGATTCTTGACAGGAATGCAACTAATTCCTCCAACTTTAGTATCTGTCTATTAGTGCCCTTCTCGCCTTATTCAGGACTCTACTTAGAGCTGATTCAATGTCCCTGTTCCTCAGACAGTAGATAATGGGGTTTAAGGCAGGTGGTGCCACAGTGTAGAACAAAGAACAAAGCAAATCTGGAAGAGGAGGTGCATTGGATGGGGGCTTTAAATAAGCAGCAGCACCTGTCAGGAGAAAGGTGCCCACAACCACCAGGTGGGGCACACAGGTGGAGAAGGCTTTGGACCTTCCCTCTCTGGATGGCATCTTCAATACAGTAGAGAAAATAAACACATAGGAGACCATGATGCAAACCAAACATGAGAAACCATAGAGGACCCCAAGGCCTACATTGACACTGATAGCAGCATGCTCCTCAGAACAAGTGAGCATTAAAAGAGCAGGGACATCACAGAAAAACTGGTGAATCCTGTTGGAGCCACAGAACTCCAGAGAGAACGTCCCAGCTGAGTACAAGATTCCAAAGACCACTCCGCTGAGCCAGGACACAACCATCAGCCAGACACAGCACCTTTTGCTCATGGCAGCCTCATAGTGCAGAGGGTGACAGATGGCGACATAGCGATCGTAGGACATGGCGGTGAGGATTCCCACCTCTGACCCTTCCAACATGATCACCAAGAAGAGCTGACACACACAGCCCAAGAAAGAGATGGAGTCACTGAAGGTGAGGGTGTTGAGAATGGATTTGGGAACTGTGGTGGAAATGAAGCACAGGTCCAGGAAGGACAAATGCCTGAGGAAGAAGTACATGGGGGTGTGGAGGTGGCGGTCAAGCACTGTGAGGAGGACGATGGTCAGATTCTCCAGCGTGGACACCAGGTAGACCAGGGAGAAGAGGGCAGCCTGCAGCCCCAGCAGCACCGTGCTGTCCGTCAGTCTCAGGAGCAAGAACCCCCTCAAATGTGTCTGATTCTTCATATTTTAAAATCATAAGGCACCTGTTGAGTTTAAAATAAAAATTGTGAATTAAAAGTGTCATAGTACAGGCATGAAAGGACACACCCATGCATGTAGCATCATAGTTATTTATAGCTCAAACTTGGAAATTGCCTCTATGCCCATCAAAAGATGAATGGACAAAGAAAATGTGACATTTAGATGCAGCTTAGCATTACTTCACTATCTTCAAAGAAAGATTACCTTGTGGCCTTTGGTAGGAAAGCGGGCGCAGCTGGACACCATGACGTTAACTGTAAACCAGACACAGAAGCTTAAAAATCACATAGATTCTCTTCTATGAGGAAATCGAAGCATAAATGAAGATCAAATAAATGTAGTAGGAAACAGGGAGATCTTTAGGCATGGGATGGGGACAGGAGATGGAGGGAAGGAAGGGAAGGGTGTGGAAAGAATCGAGATGTGTTAGGTACAGGCACCAACTCCTCACTGTGAATGCAGGCATTACACAATACACATGTAAACTGATACAGATAAACACTGAATCACATCCAGCACCTCACCTGATACGTGTCTCTCCATTCTTGTGACAATCACAGATGAGCATCGTAAGTTATACGGGACGTTTAAAAACACCAAAGTATTCAACTTTGTATTCAAATAAGGTGTATTACAATGGTGAATGCAACACTCCTTTGGATTTTTTAAAATTAATTTTGAAAGATGAAAGAAATTCTATATTTTTCCAAAATAATGCTCAATAACTTTTGACTATTTTTTCCCACCTAGCTTTACAAGATTGACTGTGTAAAAATACATGAAATACTGTATAAGATGCACCTTTTCACTCATCAATATTCTCCTCTTGGTGTAATTTGTGTACAGATTACAAGTCCTGGGTGAATCATCTCCTAGCTGCATGTGCGATATTTAAACCAAGAATTAATTGAACCATCAGATGGCTGAGCTGTTTGAAGGAGAAACTAAAGAAACGTCTCTGAGCCAAGATATTGCATAACTGGAAAACTAGTAGTCCATTCATTAGAAATGAACACATGAGAAGTAAAAACTGAAACATTCGTCATTATATAGTGATATCACATTTAATTATTGTCTTCCCTTAAGAAAGAAAATTAGACTTTTCCCCATGCTTTCATAGAAAATTGAATTCCTTGGTATAGATGTTATTATAGCATCTGGTTTTTTAAACTGTAGTGAAGGCAGAGAACATTGAAAACTATTCAAGTAATCTTTACAATTTGAATTTTAAATATGCATTGGAATTGTTCTTAAAACAGAAAAACTTGTGATTAATGCAGACAATTGGGGCCACGTTCTGGGAGGGCTCTATCCACACTGAGACCCAGGACACCCAGCTGAGAGGCAGGGCATCTGCCAGCCTGAGCTTAACTGGGATCCCCGTGAGAGGGTCTCAGCCTTGCTTTCTACATCAGGTCTTCTGTTCTTTGAGCTTCTTTGTCTTTTCCCTCATGCCAGCAACCTTGCTTTACTTCTTTGGGGAGCCCTTCTCCTCCTCAAGGTTAGAGGTGTTTCTGAGAAAATATACTCAGGGATCCTGGGATGCCCTGGGCCGAGTGTCCATTAAGGTCAATTAGAAGCATCCCTGTTGGTCACTGCCCCACCGCCCTGCAGAATCCACGAAGGCAAAAGACAGGACATTCTCCCTCCTAGGTAGCCACATCTTGCTGAGGAGTTTCTGCCCCCTTTGAGATGAGCACCTTCACTCCCTGGTTCTCCAGGTCTAACTGATTTGTGCCCTCCTGGCAGAATCTGCCCAGCCTGATGGTTTGGCCTGGCTGCAGTGGGGTCAGAAATGTCCTCTGCCCCTACCTGGTGACCAAGCTCAGCCTTTCCTTCTGTCCTGCACAGAATGTGTCCGTCCCTCCCAGTGCAAATTTCTCCACATCTGACAAGCTCTGTTCTCTCTCAGGGATCTGCACTCCCAGGAGCGGAGCTGGGATGTGGACATGGGATCTGAGCAGAGCATTTTCTCTCTCACAACTGACACATTTCCATTAATAAAAAATAAGTTTACATCTGAATGCCACCCCTATTACTTTCACAATTAAAATTATTGTTATTTTGATACAAATTGTCCCCCACTTGAATACTATGATTCAATTTGAAATAGATTGCATTTTAAAATTTTCAAAAAAAAAAAAACACTAAAACTTTCTATTTTCATCATATAGAAAAAATAATTTAAGTCACTAAGAAATACTGTGTTAATGGAAATATAGCCATATTTCAATGTTGAACATAGGTTTCAAATAATTTAGTATTTTTAAAAAACCCTGAATAAATTCTCTTCCATGTCTTGTAGAAAAATATCTATCAAGATGCCTGATACTGTTTAAACTTCATGTTAATACTCAAATTTCATATATGCTTTCAAATGTAAATAGCTAGTAACAGAAAATCAAAACTGAACGCATGGTAAATGACAATGAGCAAAAGTTTCATTTATGTTTCCATTGTTCTGTAATGAAAGTAGATGAGAATAACATAAAACAGAAAAGACTAAAGGGAAAGGGAAAATGGAGTTTAAAAGTGCATTTTGGGAGATGAAAGAGATCAGATTTTTGGAATATATGGAAAGTGAGTCAGGCAGTCTAAGTGTGCACACACACAAGTGAACACACACTCCCCAAACTGGTCCCCGGACCTGTGATTTGGAAGCTGGTTAGCAGTTTGCATTCTTCATTATTCCAATAGCAGTGGGCTTGCAAGTAAAACGTTGTGACATCCACTGATTTTGTTAGGATGAGTTCCACTTCCAACTCCCTGTAGACACGGATGTTTATGATACATAGTTTTCCTGAAGAAGTTCTACCGAACCTTTAGCAAGATATTAGTTATATGAAGAGGACACGAGGGTGGTTAAAATTTGTCAGGTATGGAAAGGGATTATGGGATTAAACATCATATGACACGTGTACACAGAGGTGAGTATAAACAGAGTCCCACATAAAAGGAAGGGGGACAAAGCATCATGTGCTTCGGCTCTCAGTTTGGAGCAATCTTATCTTTTATTGCACTACATGGTGAGTTGTCAGGGGACAAACTGAATACAGAGCAGGGTCAGCAGCTGTGTCAGATGAGAGTAAGGAGTGCTGAGCCTTAAGGATGCTCTTTCCCTGTGCTGCCCTAAAGCTGGAGAAACAGCGCTAGTGTTATGTGGGGCTGACAGCAGCCCAGAATGTTCCTGCAGCAGTGAGCTGACCTTTTAATAAATCCAAGGGACTGGCAGGTGTGAGAAGGGTGAGGGCGTGGGAAAAAGAGACAGGATGGGAAAAGAAGGGGGGAGAGAGGGAGACAGAGGGACAGAGAGACACACAGTACTTTTGGAGAATGAGGGAGTGAGGAAGCAGAATACTGTGCAATGGAAAGAAACTTGGTAGGAAATGAGACACTTTTCTATTTGAACAGAATATAAGCTGAACATCTAAATATATCTGCCCCCCCTACACACACCGAAGAGAGCGTACAAGAATTGGCAGATCATGTCCAGGAGGGACGCTCTTACCTGACGTCTCAGAAACCAGATATGGCAGTGTGGGTGATTTTCTGAATGCACATTAATGACTTTGGGGGAGAGTGAAGGGGAGAGCGGCTCCTGTCCTGTGTCTCAAGATGCTCTTTGTCCAGAAGGGGAGGTCCTTTAAGCACTCACAAGCTGGCCTTTCATGGGCGTCTCCCAGTGGGCTACACAGCGACTGTGCACTAAGCTTTCTTGGATCCCAGAGCCTGGAGACCAGGCGGGCTCTCAGGGCTGTGCTCTGCTCTTGTTCCCTTTTGTCCAGTGGACCCAGTGGAGAGCTCTGGGGCTCATTATCATCAAGATCCAGCAGCCCTTGCTCCAGTACCCCATGCCTGGGACTGGAGTCCACGTGCTCCTAAAAAGGTAGGACTTGAAAGGCTGCATTCACAGGAACTTTGAGTGCAGCATTCTCAGCTCAGTTTTAGTAGGGAGGGACCCTACGAGACACAGTGCTGTGATGTTGTGGTCTCTAAATGGATTTAGTTGAAGTCTTAGGGCTGCCACACTTCCCTAGGACACTGATTCCCCCCTGGCTTTCAGTCAGCCTCAGTGGGCTCAGCTTCCCTTCATGTTTGCAAGCTGCCCCAGATGCCTGTGTATGGATTCCCCTGTGCAACGCAGGCCCAGCTTCCAGGGAGCCCTGCTGAGTGTGGCCAAAGACCTCAGGATCCCCCTAAATATCCTGGCTCCACTGTAGTGGAAGCTACACCCAAGATGTGCTTCTCCAGCTGTGGGGTAAGGTGGGGCTTAGTTTCAGAGCCTGATCCTATAACGTTATTCTTCTATTCTAGTAAGGGACCCACAAAGCCACCATCATCACTCATGATTTTCCTTCAAATTATTCCTCCCCAGATTTTGTGAATCACTCACTCTCCACTTGCCTGTTTCAATACCACTGTTTTTGAAACCCCACAATTTTCATGGAGTTGATGCCAAGTTACTCGTTCCTCCTCTTTTTTGCCTGGTAGTCTCATGGCGTTTTATAAGAGCTTTGCTATAGACCCACACACCATCACAGGAACGTCAGCACCAGTTTAGATGTTTCCTACAAACCTGCAGGGATTTGAGAGGGACTGACCCAGGTCAATGTAGAGGACATTTCCACAGCAAGATTGCATCTGTGCAGCACTGAAGATGACACCTGTGTCCAACTTTAAGTCTTCAAGAAATTGTTCTGTCAATGTTTTATAGTTTTCACGCCTGTGATAAACTCACCAATAAATATTTCACAGTTTGTCTTGAAATTCGTATCTATCAGTCCGACTGCCAAAAGGAACAATACAGGCTGGGCTGGTTGCACAACAGAAATGTGATTTCTCACAATTCTGGAACAAGATGACCAGGATTAAGGTGTGGGCAGAGTTTGGGCTTCTTTTTATTTGGTCCTTACCTGTGTTGGCCCCATCCTGCTGCTTCACAAAATGGTCATCTGTGTGTGTGTGTGTGTGTGTGTGTGTGTGTGTGTGTGTATCACCCTTGGTCTCTCCCTGCCTGTCCTGACCACTTGGTCTTATGGGGCACCAGCAAGCTTGGCTGACACCCACACCATCTTACCTGAGTCACCCCTTCACCAGGACTGGCTCCTAACAGTGCAGTCACATGAGATGCCAGAGATCAGAGCCTCAACATGTGAATCAGTTGAACCCAGAACACAGGATGGATGATATCATTCTGCTTTTCATTTGCATTTATCTTTCATAACCATGCAACAAACACACTATATCACACAGCATTTTAAACTAAAACACTAGCTCTCATAGTTATTTTTCAGATTTTGTGACTCTTGAAGAATTTTAAGGGCTGAGAGGGCAGAGATCAGTGGAAAATGCTTGCCTAGCATGCACGGGCCCAGGTTTAACACCTGCCAGCTTAAAGAATGAATCGAGTTCCATGTATATATATTTTCCTTAAAAATTTATGTCTTCATCCAATACACCTAGATTTTCTTGCCTTATTTAAGAAATGAGGGCCAAGAAGAGAGGATAAGTTGATATTCTTTTTTTCGTTTTTATTAATAAATTAATTTTATTAATATTTAAAGGTATTCAATGTGATAACACTCATCTTTGGAAATTTGCTCCATTTCATAATCCATTTTGGTCCATTTCCCTGTCCTTTCTTCAACCCCAGCACCTCTCTCTATGTACAAAGACTTTGTTTCCATTTTTTTTAGATTTCTTCAATTTCCTGTATGACCCATTGGTTATTCAGAAGTGTGTTGTTCAAGTTGCATGTATTTATGAAATTTTTGCAGCTTCTTTTGCTAATGATCTCCAATTTCTTTGCACTATATGATAATATGCAAGGAATAGCATCAATTACTTTGCACTTACTCAAACATGTTTTGTGAACAAGTATGCAATCTATTTTGGAGAACGATCCACATGCAGCTGAATACAATGTTTATTCTGATTTTGTGTGGTAGAGCACTCTGTAAATATCTTTTAAGATCATTTGTTCAAGAGTGTGATTGATTTCTAGTATTTCATTGTTTACTTTTTGCCTGTTGATCTATCTTTTTGTGACTGGGGTATGAGGTTTCCCATTACTCTTTTATTAGTGCTTATATGATTTTTCATGCCTATTAGTATTTGTTTTATATAGTTGGGCACATTAGTAATTGGTGCATGTATATTTATTATTTTTATTTCTTAGTCTTTTATTGTTCCCTATATAGGGAGGTAGTATCCTTCTTTGTCTTTCTTAATCAGTGTTGGTTTGAAATGTAATTTACCTTCAAAACGGTTAGCTTCTCCTGCTTTTTTTTTTCTGGGCTCCTCTAACATGGAGTATTCTTTTCTACACTTTACCTTTAAGTCTATGAGTTTCTTTTTGAATTAAATGTGTTTCTTGAATACAGCATATTGTTGGATGCTGCTTCTTGACCCATTCTGCCTGTCTATTTCTTAGGATTGGTGAATTGAGTTCATTAACATTGATGATTATAATTGATATGTATTGACTTATCCCTGTCATGACTTTTTCTTTTTGTTGGATTCTCCCACACTGCATGTAATTTATTGTCATGTCTGATGGATTCAACCTGCAGGGCTTCCTGGGATTGTGATTTCCATTTTTTTTTTCTAAGGATGTTGAAAATTTTTTGAGTGCCAGTTTATTATTCATGAAGTTCCCAAGTTGTTCTTTGCCTTGAAAGTATGTTATTTCTCCATCAATTTTGAAAGACAGTTTTGCAGTATACATCAATCTGGGTTGGAGGTTGTTTTCCTTTAGGGCTTGAAATACATCACTCTTTGCTCTTTTTGCCCTGTGGATTGTGTTGAGAAATCTGCTGTGATTCTGATGGGCTTTCCTTTGTATGTGGTTTGTTTCTCTTCTCTGACTGCTTATAGAATTTTGTCCCTATTTTGGGTTTCTGGAATTTTCATTATTATATGCTTATCAATAGATTTTCTTTTTTTTTCCTTTTTTTTGATCACAGGTAGTGGGAGTTTTATATGCCTCACTTATCTGTATGTATCTCTTTTCCCTTATTTGGAAAGTTTTCTGCCATTACTTTTGTGAACTGTTTTTTATGTCATCTCCAGTCTCTCCTGTTTCTTCATTGACTCTGATCAAGTTATGTTATTCTTCTTTGAATCATATAGCAGCTGCTGAATTGATTTCACTTGCTCCCTTACATTTTATAAGAAATTTTTCTTGCTTTGATCACTAATTGCAATCCTATCTTCTATATCTAAATTTTTATCCTTGCATTGACTTTTTCTGCTGTGTAAACACTCAATGGAGTTTTCAATCTCCTGGAAATCTTTTTGTATTTATTTTATGTGTTTCATTTGTTTCCTATGTTGGGATTCTATATGTTTATAAGCTTCTATATATTTTTTCCTGTGTCCACTCTAGGTTTGTTAATCATGTCCTCTGCTATGGGCACAATCTCTGCTGTTATCTGAGAGATTATTGCATATTTCATTCTCTCCAGGTGCTCTTTCCATGCCAGTTCACAGAGTCCAGGTGGTAAAGCATCAGATTGTTCCATTTTGTTGCCCTTTGCCTTAGGTGATCTGGAAGTACAATTTTAATTCTTTTTACCATGTCTTCTCATCTCAATTAATGTATCCTTCTGTCCCTTCACTGAAGCAACTTTTGCTCATGCAGTGGACCTCAATTCTCAGCAAGCCTCCAAGCAGTCTTTACTCTGCTGCTCACCAGTACATCAATTCCTGGGTTTAGAATGGTGGCCTTCTAGATCCCTGAGCTAACCTGTTGTATGGGCAGGCTTCTGGTTGTGGCTAATTCACACTTGGGATAGTATTTAGGTGTGCCTCTCACTGGGGCCCCTATGTAGCTTCTGTCTGGGAGGGACTTTGGCTGGGGTCTGTGTATCCCAGTTTTTGTTGTCTGTATAGGCTTCTTGCTATGGTCTGCACACACTTACCAGTGGTATCACGGCAAACCTTTGACTGTTACTTGTGCATCTGTAGGACTTTTCCTAGTGGGATCTTGGCTGTGCCAATGGTATGGTGGATTTCTGGCTGAAATTTGTGTGCCTGTGCAGCTCTTTTCTAAGTGGGCCTGTGGCTTCAGCACTTCTGCCTGCACCTCTAGGGTTGGGGTGGGGGCTTGGCTGGGCTCTGCCTACAGCTTTACCACTCTCATCCACTCAGCTTCTCCCATGATTGGTGCACACTTGTCAATGATGTGGTGGGAATTTTTTATTTCTTTACATTTATAGCATAACTCATTATGGTCTTTAATGTCAAGGATGATGGTACATCTAGGATTCTGCTGAAATACTTGACTAGTTGGTTTTGGATTTCTTCATAGATTATTTTTCCATGTTTTCTTTTTTATTGAGTTTATTGGTACAATCTAGGTATACAATACAGTTACATTCATTACTGGGATGCTGTACCTTCACATGGCAGGTCTTGGTTCTCATGTTTTCCCCTTTTCCCTGCCCTCCCTTCACCCTCTTCTTCATACATTTTAAAATATTATTATTAATTTTTTTTTTAGTTAGCAGAGATCTTATATAAAATGACAACTGCCTTAAGGTGACAGAGTCCTGTTGTAGTAGAGAACGGCATAAGATGGTAATAGGAAGAATTCCCCTTCAGTCATCTAAATGTCAGGCAAAAGTAGCACTTTTCACAGGGAAGAGCTTGGAAGGATAGAGAGAACCTACCATGGGAAGAGTGGAACAGGAATAGAAAGTCTTTGGGCTTTGGAGAGCCTTCAAAGGAGGAAGTGTTCTATAATTTAATTCTTTTTTCCTTTTATTTTTGTTAATTATTTTAATTCATTTTGTTTGATTTTGTAGATGTCTCTTCTCAGTTAAAAACAGTGCTCTTACTACTACATTTATAAAGACTTTTTTCATAAATATTTGTTGAGAGCCCTTCCAACCCAGATCCTTACTGTGGAGGCCAGCATCTCACTTACTTCCCTGGAGCAGGCCTGGTATGCCACACCACAGAAGCAGGACTTGTGGACCAGCATATATCTGAATCCACACTGCAGAGGTGGTAGGGTTGTAAAGGCAACCATAAAGGCCATGGTTATGATCTCCAGAAGACAAAGCACAATAAGAACAAAGAGAGGGCCATTGTGATACACCTTGAACAAAATTGAAGCCCACAAACAAAGTGAAGGAAATATCACCAATAAAGTCACACTGAACTACCATGGTTGGTAAGTTGGTAGGATCAGCACTTCACTTAGAGACCTGGACTCACTTTGGGGAAAGGGCAGATTAATCCTGCAGTACAATCTTGGAGAGATCAGTCCTGCAGGAGGTTAGGGACCTCATCTTGAACCTTTCAACCAGAAATCAAGCTAGATCTGCACAGATCTGCCCAAGTTCTCTTCTGTGACAGCAGACTCATACCCTGAAGGAGGACTTTTTTCAACAAATTTTGTATATAACCTCTCCCAACTTCTACTCATTTCACTACCTTTTTGCTCCTGTTCCTATAGTATTTTGGATTGTTTTTCTATGTTTTTCTTTCACTCCATTGTCATTATTTTTATAGTAAGTCAAATAGAGTTTACAACTTTCCAATTGCTGTCAGTTTGTTATGCTTTTGGGATATGATCAGTCTACCAAAATCTTTGATAACAAAGCCCACAGTGGTAGGGCTGAATTAAAAAGAATGAACTGAAAGGATTATCAGAAGACAGAGTTAAAACAAAGGAATACAAAGTAGTTTGGGATTGCATGCCAAAGTGTAACCTAAATACACATGGTCTGTTGTTATATACAAAAATGAATGAGTAAACAAGTAAAGAATACAGATTCCCATACAGAACACTGAATGCTTTGTTTCTGTCATGTTACATAAAATAACTCCCAGCCTCATCCGGGATGCACAATGGCCTTGCTCTTTTGAATAATTTGGGGATTTCAGAGAGGGCTGTGTGCGACTGTACATGTGTGAGATTATGCAGACGATCCTCACAATCATCCAGAGTTGAAATCTGTGTGTCCTCTACAATTTGTCAAGGTAGGGACAGGAACTGGCATCTTATCTTCTGATCATTTTTCCAATAACACCATTGGCTTTCATGCAAAAGAATCAGAGAAATTCAAAACAAAGAAATTATTTAAAAATTTTAGCAAAATTCAACTGTTCTCACGGTAGTCAAAAATGAAGAAATTCTGACAAACATAATTTAAATGTACAGTGTTGTGTTACATTAGGACTATGAGCATAAGGATAACATTAAGTTACTAATAAGAAAAATAATGTATGATTTTAATTAATAACAGTACATCATTAACAGTATATAGATTGTGACAGATGTACTATAACCATGAAAGAAGTTAATTTTAAAGTAAACATATATGTGGTATACATTAACTTTCTAAAACTTTGTAAAGGTTTTGTAAATACAACACTAATCTAAAATAAATACTTTAGAAATATGTCTCTTGTACTTCATGAACCGAACACTATGTTAATCTAAGCAAAAATCCCTGATGTGTGTTCTATGTGTAAAATTTCCCCTTTTCCAAAATATATCAACCAAGCATCAGTATCACCCAGTGGGGCTTCTTCACATAGAAATATCTATATTTTTATCTGGATTAAATTTTTGATCTCTAAAGTTCTGGTGTTGTTGAGCTAAGGATTATGTTTCACCTTCTGAGGAATTGCAGAGTTGGTTGTAAGTTTTGAGGATGCTGAATAAAACCTCTATGCACACCCAGATGAAGGCTGTGTTCAGTCTACATTTTTGAGGAATTGCAGTATGTACCCACGGACTGAGTTGCTAAGTTCTATGGGTAAAGCTGTCTTCTACACTTTTTTTTCTCATTGAGATTATTGGAACTTTTTAAGTATACAGTACAGTTACATTAATCACTGGGATATTTTACCTTTG
Source organism: Fukomys damarensis (assembly GCF_012274545.1). Lineage (NCBI taxonomy): Eukaryota > Metazoa > Chordata > Mammalia > Rodentia > Bathyergidae > Fukomys > Fukomys damarensis. Next base: position 45,927,559 of record NW_022900915.1, read on the forward strand.
CATGACAGGTCTTGGTTCTCATTTTTTCCCCTTATCCCTGACCCCCTTCATCTCCTCCTCCCTCCCCTATTTACAAAAACTTTATTTCCTTTTTTTAATTTTCTTATATATTTTTTTCTTTTCCCTTAATTCCTTTCCCCTACCCTTCCCACTTCCTCTACACCTTTAGCCATTTTCTTCCTATTTCACATTGTCAATTATACCATTAGGATGTTATTTATGATTATAGTTTTTCACACCAGAGAAACTATTTGGTATTTACACATGTGTGATATATTTATTTCACTTAAGAGTATATCCTCAATGCCAGGCATGGTGGCACATACCCGTAATTCCAGCACTTGGGAGGCTGAGGCAGGAGGATTGCTGTGAGTTCGAGACCAGCCTGGGCTACATAGTGAGTTCCAGGTCAGTCTCAACTACATAGTGAGACCCTGTCTCAACACCCCCCAAAAAAGAGTATATCCTCAATATGCTTCCATTTCCTTGTTAATGACTCTAATTTCTTATTTTTTATTGCTAAATAGTATTCCATTTTATAGAAAAATCACAGCTTCTTTATCCATTCTCCAACTGATGGGCAAATGGGCTGTCCACATTTTAGCTATTACAAACTGTGCCGCTCTAAACATGGGTGCACATATATCACTATGGTATGATGGGCTAGGAAGAAACCCTGTCCAACCATGGTTCTCCCCTGAAGGAAAAGAAATGCAAAACGGTAACATAACACAGAAAAGCTTTTTTCATCCTGTCATCATCTGGTTGTGCTCATCAGCTTCACACTCACTGGAATGGAAAATACTCCTTAGGTTTCATGTCTCAACTGTGGAAAAGTATTCAAAGATCAGGAATTGGGGTAAAGGTTATTTGAGAGTTCTACACAATATGCCTGCAATTGTTTTAAAGTTTGAAATAATTTCATGTTTTAGAAAGTAATGTGTGTAATAAACAAAAAGTCACATTTTAAATTATATTTAATATGATTATGTTTCTGACAATTTAATGAATTTAGCAATATTTAATTAAAATGTTTGGGAATTTATCAATCCTACATGCCAAAGGTGTGAAACCCCTCACTCAAACTACAATACTGACTTGCTTTTTACTTTATAATTTACATCTATCTTTGGAAAAATTCCAGTTGATTCATGTTCACAAAATAAAAGACTGTATTCAAGAATAGAAATAGATAATCTGAGCACTGCAGAGTGGAAACGAGTGATAAAAAGCTACCATTTACTTCTCTATACTCCCAGTTGTACCTCAAAATACCTAAGGAGGAGAAACCAAGCTTTATAAATTTTAACATTTTTTCTGAAATATGAAGGAGATAAGTGGCATTTTGCTAACTATATTTTTGTAGTCAAAATTATTTTGGCAAACCCTACTAAAATTTTAGTTAATATTATGAAATTTATTACAGGGCAAAAGAGATACACAAATATAATTTTAAAATTCTTACAGCTCTATCTTTAAAAGTCATTTCATTTTCATTTTCATTTCATTTGCTCTTCAGTGGGGGATTTTAAAAGATAACCACAATAATTTACTTCACTTTTTATGTCACTGAGCTTTGGTTTTGCATAGAAAAAGTTTCTCTCAACATTACCTGAACTTAAACGACCCAAGTGGTTTAGAAAATGCACATTTTGAACTTACCTTGCAACCCTCTCAGTCATTAAGAGAAGGAAGGTGTGAGGAATATATGATAGGAGAAATCTTCATATCTTCATTTTAAATGAACTGCCTAAATTATAAGCTTTTGTTTACAACTATCTTAGGTCATGTAATTCTATGATAAATGGAATTAAGGGAGTATTCGCTCAGCTTGCTATAGTACTGGCAAATACCAGAGCATTGTCCTTCATGGTGCTATTTTAGAATGATTTCTTTGGCCAGCAAATCTGTGTATAGAAAGCAACAGTGATTATAATGCTAATGGCCTTGAGATATAAACACATAATAAGTCTATTCAGCTCTTCTCTTCTGGGGATCCTGGGTATTAGCCAGGGGCCTTTACAAAGATCTGCTGTGTATCTTGTGCCTACAGAGATTTTCAAGTGATGCAAGACTTGAAATTTATAAAAGACAAAGAACTTTCCTGTTTAAATTATTTTGCACTTTTCCCTTTGATATCACCACAGATTAGCAGAAATATTTGAGTCTTACCTGAAGCCAGAGATGTGCCTGTATATCACAAAGACAGTCTACAGACATAGCTTGATGTTCTAACCCACCTTCAGGTAAAAATATTTCTGCTCCAGTAGACCTGTTGGAATCATTTCCTAAGAAATATTTTGCCAAGTAAGTCTTTGTTGGGGGGAACTGAAGAACTGGGATATTTTAAGGTGTGAATCTCAAATATTTTGGATAAAAGGTTAAAATACTACATTTCAAAATAGATTTTTACAAATTTGTAGAGTAAGGAACTTTAGGAAACAGCCCCCAAAATAATTTTAACAGATGATTTCTCTTGTTTTGGTCTCCTGTCTGCACCATGTTTATTTGACCAGGCTTGCCTTTGGAATGTGCTGACACACATCCTAATCTCCTACCTCACCAAATCACCACAGCTGATTCTATCCTGGTAACCCAGATTCCGAAAACCATCACTCAAAGTTGAGCTGTATTTCCTCAGTTGTTCTCAGCACAGCTCTTGTCTGTGAGCCCTTTCTCTGTGTTTTAGTGTCAGCACCAGGATCACCCAGGTGAACGCCCTTCTTTCCCTGCACTCAATTTCCAAAATAACATCATTTACTACCTTAAAACCTATTGCTCCCTCAGATTTACTTATATATTTCTTATTTATTCTTCTTTTCAGCATCCTCTAGTGAAGAGCAAGCTCCCAGAAAAAAATTATTAGTATCACTTAGTTCATATAGTTCATATCTGATACAAATGGACATCTTTTTGTGCAGTCACTAAAGAATAAATACGCTAGTAACCAATAATGCATGGGAATATTCTGAACACAGAAATAGCACATCTGTTAGAATTAAAATGTGAATTTCAGGAAACACAACATTAGATGACAATAATCAGGCAAAATGAGAAATATATTCTTTCACAATCACCTTTGATAAACAAAACACCAGGGAGACTCATACAAAGGCTGTGGCACACGTGTGTGAACCAAAGTCCAGAACTATGTGGAAAAACTCATTTTTCTTCTCCTGATCCTGTTCCATATTTTGGGGTCACATAAGCTGGAGATAATGCAGACATTGATCAACAAAGCTTCACTTACATCCTCTTGTTCACTTCCATAAAGGCAGAACTAGTGATTTGCTTGTATTGCATTCTTTTTTATAGAGGTTTGTGGGAGTCCATGATTATAACAACACATGAGAACTCATGTTTTGCTTCTGTACACAATACGGGGGATCATAACGAACATGGGACTTTAGGTTGTATTTCTGGGAGAAAAAGGTTTGCCAAGAAACCTGGTTTAGTAATAATTAGACAGAAACACCATGTGAGTTGGGAGAGCTTCTGTATTTAGAGATTGCATTCATGTTGAAATAAGGTTAAGTTTACAGCATGGGGTGAGGTCTTATAATGATTATTTGGTGCCACTTTATTTGTCTGTATTATTGGGTGTCTATGTTTTATTAATTATAATATTACCGTGGGTAGTGTGCTGTTTCTTACCTATGTACACTATGCATTGATTATATCAAGGTAATTATTATATGGCATACATTAATAGTGTTTCATGTTTTGGTTGTGAGACCATTCAGAATGTTTTCTTCTAGCACTATAAAACATTGAACATAATCAGCAAAGAATTCTGTGCAATTTAAGTGGGAACAAAACAACCCAAAAGCCTGAAAATTCCTTTCCAACCTCTGAGTATTAAAACTCAAACCAAAACCATGGCTAAATGTCCTCATACATTATTCCTTTTAATTGCTCTATATTTTTTAAAAATGCCAGATAGTTATCAAGTAGCTTCTTGGTAGTTTACTAATTAATGTGTATGGTACCCAGTTCTATTCATATCTGGAAAGAAAAGGGAGGGAGAGAAGAAAGGAGTGTAGGCAAGGGGATAGTAGAAAAAAGTACAGAAGGGGGGAGCACAGAAAGAAAGATAATTTTTAAGAAAATACAAAAATCAGTTAAGATGCAGTAGTTACAGTCCTCCTTTACAACTGTTGCTGAATATTAATGTCACAGTTTGGAGGCTAATTATTATTTTTTCTCTTTTTTCATATGTACTCACCTTGACAGACATTGAGGAGGCTCTTCTATGGTCAATACCACCTTGGTGACTGGTTTCCTACTCTTGGGGTTTTCCAAGGACCCTGAACTACAAATATTTTGTGGAGTGCTCTTCCTGCTGATGTACCTGGTGGCCCTGATGAGTAACCTTCTCATTGTCACTGTCCTTAGCCTGGATGCACAGCTCCAAGCTCCCATGTACTTCTTTCTGAAGAACTTATCCTTACTGGATGTCTCCCTGGTGTCTGTCCCAATGCCAAAGTTCATCCTCAACAGTCTGACTCACAACAATTCCATTTCCCTTCCAGGGTGTGCCTTCCAGCTCCTTTTAATGACATGCTTCTCAGCAAGTGAGATATTTATCCTAACTGCCATGTCCTATGACCGCTATGTGGCCATCTGCTGTCCACTGCACTATGAGGCCATTGTTAATGGCCACGTCTGCATGCTGATGGCAGGAGCTTCCTGGGCTGTGGGGGGGCTCTTTGGGGCCATGTACACTGCTGGCATGTTTTCTGGGCCCTTTTGTGGGTCCAGTGTAATCCCAGAGTTTTTCTGCAACATTCCCTCCTTACTCAAGATTTCCTGCTCTGACACACTCCTGGCGGTCTCTCCCAGCCTGGGAATTGGGATTGGTCTGAGCCTGTCCTGTTTTGTCTGCATTATTTTCTCTTATGTTCACATTCTCTCCACTGTGCTAAGGATTCCAACCAGGAAAAGACAGTCTAAAGCTTTCTCCACGTGCCTACCTCATCTTGTTGTCTTTACTGCTTATACTCTAAGTGCATTCATGGTTTACCTAAGGCCACCTGCAGATTCACCCCCTTTTATTGACAGGCTGCCTTCTGTGATCCACACTGCGCTGCCTCCGATCCTGAATCCTGTCATCTACACCCTGAGGAATGGTGACATGAAACGGGGTCTGAGGAGGATGTTGCCAGCCCTGCTTACTTACCAGTTTCCCTTCATCTAACACTCCCTGTGCCTGGGCAGGAGACAGATCTTCCAGGGTGGCAGTGTGTCTTCTCATCTCTCACTTTGGGTTGTCTTGGAGTGCACATCTTCATCTCTGGCTTTATAAAGACAGTGCCCAAGAGCCACTTGAGGTCACAAGCTGCACCTCACACAGCGAATGTGTAGGTCATTGTTTCATCTGGATCTCTGCTATGGTGGCTTCACCTTTGAGAACATTGGCTGTTTTTGCGATCAGATTTCATTTAAGATCATTTATTAACTAATTTCTGGGTTGTATTTATTGAAAACAAATAAAATATTGAGGGCCCATGATGTTGCTCAGTGGTGCTGTGCATGACTGGCAATCATAAGGTCCTGAGTTTGATTACCATTCAAGAAAAACTAGGGAGCCATATCCTAAAGAAAATAACTATATGGAGATAACACAGTGCTTCCCATACATGGAAGGCATATGAACCACTGATGTGAAACACATGCACAACTTCCTGCAAAATAAGCCTTGCCGGTGGTGAGGCACTACATCCACCTGCAAAGCCACCAGAAATAAATAGCTGAGCTATCACAAGGACCCTGATCAGCCAGGTGAACAGTTTCTAGGAGACCCCAGGGTGCTTCCAGTTGAGCAGAACCAGCTGTGTCTCTGTGTCTTTACAACTGTAATGCAGCCAGTACAGTTTATGAATCAAAATTAAACTAAGACAGTGCTTTCAATATGAGTCTGAAGTAAACTGATGTCTGTTAAATTTATAGCAGTACTCACTGGGCAAAGACAGATTGTTTTTGTCTTACTCACTAGTATTCACAATGAAAAATACTTTTCCTGGCCTCCACTATCAAGTACATAATGACCCTAAATTTTATCAGAATAACTCTTGGACCTCACGTTTAATTATCTAGGGAAATGAAAGGAAGTTTTCTAATAATATTCTACTGTGTTATGCCCTTTTTTTCAGTCACACTGACATTTTACTGGCAGTTGGAATAATTAAAGAGCCAGACATTTTTACTCTGATGTAGGCAAACATATTTAATCATGCCCTCTCATATTCCCTGATAAGTATTTTTATTTTTGCTGTATAAAAATCATAGTAAATTATGAAAATAAAGCATTTATGATTTTGCTTGCATGTAAACATATATCTAAATTTTATTAAAGAGCCTGTGGGAAATGATACATTTATGAGTTCTACCCTTGAAGGAACATATATCAGGTTACAACAACTCTTCCCATACATTTTTAGAGTATATTTGTACTTTAGAATGAGAGTAGCCTGTTTCATATCTCAGTAGCTGTGCTTGTGCATACACAGGAAATAATCTTTGTATTTACTCACTTGAGATGAAGAATGGCAAACTCTGTAAACAGGTACAAAATGTCCAACATGTACAAATCTCCAACCAGTATTTTTATCCACAGAATCCTCCATGTATTGGGTTTTGAGTATGTCTTTATGAGCATCACAAGGGGTAAAATACATCCACACTTCTCTTCTTTTGAATAAACCTCATACTTTACCATAATGGAATGTGGGCATGTCTCATAGTAGCTGTACATGGTGAAGGCAAAAATCCATCTGTGCATTCACCCACTTGGCAGATGAATGGAAAGATGTGTACAAGAGCTCTAAAGCAGCAACTTGCAAGTTTTAGCCATGAAATACTCATTGCTAAATATCTGAACATTTAAGATTTAATTTTTATAAAGTTCTCTTTAGATTTTTCTGAAATAATTAGCCAAATTCAGCACAATAGCACATGGAAAATGTGATTTGCAAGTTTCAGAGAAGGGCAAAAGTAAACTATCAGATTGTTGATGCATGGATGATGAAAATGATAATGACTTTGACAGTGGGAATAGCCAAAGCAACTATGCTAGTGAAATTGACCAATACACAGGGAATGCAGACTTACTTGATTCAGATGGTGAACAAAGGAGCAGGGAAAGTACATAATTGCCTAGATGACATGTAACAAAATTATCATGCAGCAATGGAATAATACAATTATAGAACTAGGTCCAAAATTATAGCTAGTACCTGGGCAAGGGTAAAACCTATTGAAAAGAATTTCAGCAATGCCATTCAATTTTGGAAATCATTTATAAAAAATGAAATGCTACAAGATGTTATGAAATACAAGTAAAATGTCCTGTATGTACAAATATCCATACTCAAAAATGTGTTTATTATAACACCTCCCTAGCTGAACTGAAAACTTTCATAGGTCTGTTGTACTTATCAGGGCTTTTCCATGGTAATCACAAGAATGTAAAATACTGATTGAAAAATAAATATTAAGGGCTTCATTTTTTTTTTTAGGTTTAAATATTAATTATAACACTGAGGTGATTTAGTTCCTTTCAAAATTGCTAAAGGTTTGATGACAAAACTATCAGGCAAGAAGGAAAATGAACTGAGGGTCTACCTGATATCCACTACATGTTTGAGATGTTTGTGGGTAATGGGCAAAAAATTTGCACACCACTCGATTACATGACTATTGTTCAGCAAATTGAAGTTTTCCTGGTTCCTGTAGCTTCAGGCAGTATATGCACAAAAAATCCCAATTTAATTTCAAATTTCATTTTTATTTCAGGATTAATGTAAGTACTGATTTCCTTCATATTTTTAATCTATTTGTATTTTAAAACCATTTGATTGGAAATTTTCCTTTCAGATACCACAAATGTTACATTACTCTTTAAAATTATCTATACTCACCCAGACATATTGACACTCTAAATATAACATATGTAAATCATATAGATATGTATATATTTGCAGTAAGACTCTAGCTGCTTTATTTGCAATTTATTTTAATGATGGAAAAATATGGACACAAAATCAGAACTAGTCCTTTGAAAATACTCACCTGAAATATTAAAATGCCCTACCTTCTTCTGTACATCACAGTATAGATGGGGCAATTTCTAAAACATTTAACTTACTTTTAGACACTTACCTATAATATGAAGTTTCCTCAAAAGATAAATAATTCCTTGATATTTCTTCTCATGAAGTGTAAATAATATTTTGAATTAAAGTCAAATTATTTTATGTACAATAGATTTCTATTCTACAGCATGATCTAGCTTTATTTCTTAATAAAATTCACAGCAAATTACAATAAAGAAACCACACTTCTTACTGTACATTTGTGCACTTTCATGGACTGATTCTCTGAAATAATTTAGCCCTTAATACTGAGCTCATCAAAGAACTCATATCTTTCTTTAGATGCCAGAACAATAGACTGTGGTACAATCCTCCTTTAAGACGTCTAAATATTTGCCACATACCATTTGCAAATGCTGTGACAGACGTCTCCTAAGTGCACCACATGTGTCTTCCCTATGAAGCAGAGCACTTATTTCCACTGAAAATGTACTGTAGACCAAATTATGTTGCTAAAATTTTCAAGGATAGGAAAAAAAAATGCTCTTTTTCCAGAGTTACAGGATTTATCATCATTAGCATGTAAGATCAAGAACTTCCTTAAAATTAGTTTTTGAATCCTTCTAAACACAATGTTTTTATGGATTTTGCAGCACAAGTTGAAGAGTATATGAAAGGTCAATATTGAATAATTCACCAAAATCTGTACTCTACGATGTAGACCTAGTAGTGTAGAAGGTTGAATGAGCTCCCAGAGGCTGAGTTAGGTTTAATTCTCTAAGGAAAGCAACTCTCCCCACACATTCAGAGCTGCTTTCAGTTAAGGTGGACACAGTATTTCCCAGGTTCCTGTGAATCATCACTAGGATGCTATGGCTTTTTGGACATATGTGGGAAGACAGGAAAGAAGTGACCTGGAAGTTGAGGGTTCTCAGCCCATCTCTGTGTCACAGCCTCAGCTGACAAATGTCAGGAAATTCCCATACAGAAGATGAAAGATGGGCAAGATGATGAGGAAGGATTCACTGCACAGCCAGGCTGAGAAGGCACAGCCTATGTGTGATTCTGCAGGGCCTGAGCATCACAGGCCAGTCACACTTTTCTTGACTTTGAATTTAAACATAACATGTTCTCTCAGGTCTACTTCATCAGATAATCAATAACTGTATTTTACCACTTAAAATATTAGTTGTATTTGTGACTGATGCGTACGTGTGATTTACAGTTATTGAGATTCCTTCTAAATATTGAGTTATTCACCAATGCCTTCATTCTCAAATGCAATTTTTTTTCACATATCAATTCAGTGTTTCTATACAAAGGAATTAACTAAAATTAATGTGTTCATTCAATGCAATATTTTTTTTCAAAGACATTATTAGTTATATGGTGCATCTGATGTAACCTGAATTATTAGCATCAGGAGTCTTCAAAGGGGAAGTCACAACAAAACTGACATTCTCAGAATCCCATATTAGAATAAATCAATGACTGTATGCTTCACTTATCCACTAGGCATAAAATCCTGAGTTCTTATATGATATGTAATTGCCTAATAAAATTGATACTTATATTACTCTAATGGATGTATTCATTTTTCATCCTCTGACTTTTACATTGTTTAGAGATTAGAAAATGTGAAACCAAGTGCTTTACATTTCTTCATTATCACATTCTATTTAAACTACACTTTAAAATTTGAGTAGAATTTATAAAATAGGAGAGTCCATAAGAAGGGTACTAAGAGCAAATTTCCAAGATATGTTTATGTTTGCAGTATCTGAAGGCCCTCCCAGTAGCGATAGCACTTTCTACATCCTGTGTTATGGGCTTGGTATCTAAGGCTAGGCCACAGCTCTCTGGGCATCAGTTATCTCAGCTGCTAGGTGTGAAGCTTCTCCTGCATTGGATAGGCCGGGAAAGTTTCAAAGTGTATGCTGTCAAGATGAGGTCAACAAACATGAATTCACTCCCCTGATGGAAGCAGTGGGCAGAATGACCAGGGAGACAGAACTGCAATCTGTAGCCAGAGAAGGGCATAATTTTGCACATTGCAATTTCAGGAAAGACCATGTGACAGTGAGAGTCTGGAAGACTCATTCATAGTGCCAAGTTCATAGATTCCATTTGTAATTAGTTAATGTCAATAATCAGCATATTACAGACAAACAATTTTCCGTAAAGAGAAAAACAGCTGCATCCTGAAATATAATTTATTTCAATTAATGTGAAGTATTAAATATTGTATTATATAGAATACATTAAATAAATATTCAACAAGCAAAACCTATGATAAAATTAAGGACACTTTAAAAATTTAAAATTATGTTTAAATCATAAATATGGAAATTATAATAAAACCTAATTGTCAAAACCTGGGAAACACAATGAAAAATCTAGACAAACATAACACTGACAAAATACAGAGAAAGACAGAAAGATGAATGCTTAGTAGGAATGAGAACATCACGGAATTCTCATGTATAGGGAACTTCATGAACAAAGCAAAACTCATTGAAAAAACAATGAAAAAAACTTCATAATTTCTGTAAAGCAAAAGCTGTAAAGTGAAGGAGTATAAAAAATGTTTCACTTTGTACCGAAATTGAGAACCTGAGATCACCAAAGAAGGAATCCAGGATCTAATGACCTCTAGAGAGAAATCACACTGAACAGCTAGTTAGGAGAAAATTTTTGGTAGGGATGTATCTGACTCCTTCAAATTTAGTATCTTCCTATGGTCCCCTTCTGAGCTTCCCCAGAACATTACATAGAGCTGATTGAGTGTCACTATTCCTTAAACAGTGGAACATGGGGTTCAAGGCTGGGGGTGCCACAGTGCAGAATGCAGAGCACAGCAAGTCCAGACGAGGAAGTGCATTGGTGGCAGACACAAACAGCATCACCTGTGAGGAGAAAGGTGTGCAAAACCATCAGGTGGGGTACACAGGTGGAGAAGGCTTTGGACAGGTTCTGGTTGGATGGGATCCTCAGCAGGGTAGAGAAAATGAACACATAGGAAGCCATGATGCAAACCAAACATGAGAACCCATAGAGAACCCCGAGGCCCACACTGACATTAATAGCAGCATGCTTCTTAGAGCAACTGAGTGTGAGAAGGGCAGGAACGTCCCAGAAAAACTGGTGAATTTGTTGGAGCTACAGAACTCCAGGGAGAATGTCCCAGCTGAGTACAAGATTCCCAGAGTCCCTCCACTGAGCCAGGACACAGCCATCAATGGGACACAGCACCCTTTGCTCATGACAGCCTCATGGTGCAGAGGGTGACAGATGGTGACATGGCAATCGTAGGACATGGCAGTGAGGATTCCCACCTCTCATCATGACAACAGGATCACCAGAAGATGTAACACACGTAGTACAGAAGGAGATGACATCAGTGAGGGTGAGAGTTGAGAATGGATCTGGGGATTGTGGTGCAAATGAGGCACAGGTCCAAGAAGGACAAATGCCTGAGGAAGAAATACATGGGGGTGCATAGCTGGTGACGGAAAACTGTGAGGATGAGGAGGATGATCAGATTCTCCAGCGTGACCACCAGGTAGACAAGGGGAAAGAGGGCAGCCTGTAGTCCCAGGAGCACCTTGTTGTCCATCAGTCTCAGGAACAATAACTCCCTCAGAAGTGTGTGATTCTTCATATTATAAATTCTTGAGGCACCTGTTGAGTCTACAATAACAATGGTGAGTTAAAAACATCACATTACAGGGATCCAATCACCCCCACTTGTGTAGCACCACAGTTCTTTGTTGCTCACTGTTGTGGGTGGCCACTATGTCCATCAACAGATGAATGGACAAAGAGCATGAGCTGTTTAGACACAACAGAGCACTGCTTTACTATCCTCAAGGTAGGACAAACTCCAGGCCTTTGGTAGGAAAGTGGGTGCAGCTGGAGACCATGATGTTAACTGAAGTAAATATGACACACAAGCTTAAAAAATCACTTAGTTTCTCTTCCATAAGCCATTGAAAGTAAAATAAAGATCAAATAAGAGATGGCAGGAAATAGAGAAATCTTTTGTAAAAGGGAAGGAGACAAAGAGATGGAGGTATGTATGAGAGTAGAAAGAGTTGAGATGTGTTATGTAATCTTCCATTGCTCACTGTGAATGTAGTCATCAGGCACTGCAAACAGGCACTAAGACAGAGAAACACTAACGCACTCCCAGCATATCACCCATTCTGTGTCTCTCCATTCTTGAGACATGCATAGATTAGCGTCATTAGATGGAAACATTAAAAATACCAAAATATTCAACTTTGTAGTAAAATGAAGTATAAAACAATGATGGCTATAACACTCTACTGTGATGCATTTTAAATTTACTCTGAAAGACAAAATAAACTCTACATCTGTTCAAAAAGATGTGAAATTACTTTTGATAATTTTTTCACATTAAGATTTGTATGATTGGCTGTGTAATAATAACGAATATGGTATAGGGTGCACCTTTTCATACATCTGTATTAACTGAATTAGTGTATTTTGGGTGAAACATCTACTGGCTGCCTGTGCATTGTGTAACCCAGGCATTAACTGGGCCATCAGTAGGCTCTGCTGTTTGAAGGGGAACCTAAATAAAAATCTCTCTGAGACAGAATATCCCACAACTTTGGAAATCTAGTCCATTCATTAGAAGGAAATATATGAGTGGAATAAAACAAAAATAAAAACAGAAATACTTATATTTATGAAGGGATATAACAATTAATTATTCACTTCCCTTGCACAAGACATTAGAATTGCTCCCCATTTCATAGAATATTGAATTCCTTGTTATAGATGTCATTGTAGCATCTACATTTTTAACTACAGTGCACTGATTTAGTATATCACAGATCACCGACAACTACTCAAGCCATTTTGACAATTTGAATTTTAAATATACAGTGCCATTGTGCATTAAATAGCAAAACTTGTGATGAATGCAGACAATGGGAGCCATATTCTGGGAGGATTCTGTCCACATTGAGACCCAGACAGTTATGGAGACCAGGATACCCAGATGAGAGGTAGTGCATCCGTCAGCCCCAGCTCACCCCGGCACATCACAGAGGGGCTAGGTCTTGCTCTCTCCCTCAGGTCCTCAGTCCTTAGAGCCTCACTGTCCATTTCCTCAATGCAGCAACCTTGATTTACTTTCCTAGGCAGCCTTTCTTCTCCTCAAGGTGAGAGGTGTTTCTGTGAACATCTAAAGGTGTCTCCAGCCCAGACCAATGCAGAAATCCTGTGATGCCCTAGGTTGAGTGTGCAGTAGGGACTGTGAGGCTTGTCCCTGTGGGTCCCAGTCCTGCAGCCCTGCAGAGTCCATGAAGGCCAAAGACTGGGGTCCTTCGTGCTCCTTCCTAGGTAGCCGCACCTGCCTGAAGAGTTTGTGGACCCTTTAAGATGAGCACATTCACTCCCTGGTTCTCCAGGTCTAACTGCTTTGTGCTCTTAGTGAATAGATCCACACCCTCATCTAAAGGGGAAAAAGTGCCACACTTGCCTTCAACACTTCATGCAGAAAAAAAACAAAGCAAATATTTTATGCAGGCTCACTTGGCAGTGCTGTCACTGTAGCCATTTGAAACTTCTGTTAAGCATACTTTAGGAATGTGTAAATGAATAGTATTTTGATATTGCTGAATTCCCAGGGTTCCAGTGTGGAAAGATGGAAAATTCAGGATTACAAAATAGCCCAGGGAGGGTGTGCTTGATGTCAGAAATCACCAAAAAAATCTCACAATATAAATTCTACTCCAAAGATAGAGAACTGATGAAATTTCAACCCAAGGGGCCAGAAGAGAGTGATATGGTTAGATCTATGATGTTTCTCAAAAGTCTCCTGGGTTCATTGGTGAGACTTTTGGAAGTGATTGGACTATGGGGTGCTAGACTTCATTTGCTGTTACAAGTTGAGGTACGGTTGAAAGAGATGTTTTACTGGGGTTGCAGCTGAAGTTGTGGCCTGTGGAGATTTCTCTCTCTGTGGCTCTCCCTGGGCTCTTTGCTTTGCTGGCCACCATGATGTGAGCCGCTTTTCTTCATGCAGGCTCTCACCCAAATCAATCCCTTTGGGCCTCAAAGCTGACCTACTGAAAAGAGAACAGAAATAAACTGCTCCTCCTAATCTGTGGGTGTCCTCTGTCTCATCCCAGCAACGAGGATGTGAGCAATGGTCTGAAATTCATATATTTGTTTCCAAATACCAATTATGAATTCATCTTTTTCTACCAGCCAATGATGTTCACCAAGAAAGCTGACACACACAACTGCATCTAACCATCCCTTCTCATAAAAAACACTGACACAGAACCTAAGTACTGTAGCTTCTCATCCACTGACTGAAACAAGGACAGGATCAGCATGTGCCTTCTTGCATGAGGGTCACATAGCCCATGGAACAGGGATGCTAAGTTAAGTGCAATTATCAGGGAAGAGCACACAGACCCACATGAGAACGCATTTTCCTAAATAATTATCCTATACATTTTTAAAAGTCAAAATTATGAATGTGAAAAAAATAATGAAGCACTGTTTTAGAATACAGAAAATGAAAAGACCACGGTGAATAAGCACTGTGGGTGATCCTAGACTGCATGCTCTTCTGGAAGGGGGGATGTTATAAGTAAACTACATTAGTGGTGCAAATGAAGAGGAAAAAGAATTTGGAGAAAAGTAGATAAAATTGTTATATTCAAAGGTTATATTCAATTTTCTCCTTTCCGATTTTGCCAGTCACTAGCAGACACTGACACCTTTAGGGGCACACTCTTACATTAATGCTCCTTCAGTGTATCATTTTACTCTTCTTTTTGCAGCTGAGTCCTGAGAAGTCTTCCAGTCCACCAGCCCGACCTTCACAGCCAACCACGATGGAGCATGCGCAGAATGTGTCTGCCCGCCTCCTGTCTGAGCGGTGTCCCTGGAAGACCCCTAACCCTGTCCCGGAGGAGAGGCTCATCGTGCAGGTCACAGGGTGCTCGCCTAGTGGGGTCACCAACCTTTCTCCATCCTTTCATCTTCTGCTTGTGCTCATCAGCTTCACACTCACTGGAAGGGAAAATGCTCCTTAGGTTTCACGTTTGAACTATGGAGAAGTATTCAAAGATCGGGAATCGGGGTAAAGGTTATTTGTGAGTTCTGTACAATATGCCTACAAGTTTTTTGTTTGCTTGTTTGTTTTGGTATTGGGGATTGAACTCAGGTCCTTGCACTTGCAAGGCAGGCAGCAGAACCACTGAGCTAAATCCTTGGCCCTCCTAAAAGTATGTTAAAGTTTGAAATAATTTCATGTTTGAGAAATTAAAGGGTAATAATAAAAAGTCATATTTTAAGTCATATTGCATATAATTGAAATTCTTATAATTTAACAAAATGAACAATATTTTAATTTAAATATTTGGCCCATTATCGATCGTACATGCCAAAGGTGTTCAACCCCTCAGTCAAGCTACTTTGGTTCATGTTCATGAAATAAAAAATACTATATTCAGGAATACAGACAGATAATCTTAGTAATCTTAAATAACTGGAAATGAATATAAAAAGTACCATTTACTTCTCTATATCTCAGTTGCACAACGAAATACCCGTGGAGGAGAAATCAAACTTTCTACATTTTAAATTTTTTTCTGGGACTATGAAGGAGATAAATGGCATTGTGCCAACTATATTCCTTATAGCCAAAATTAATTTGGAAGAATCTAGCTAAAAGATTTTAGCTAATTTGATTAACATTTATTAGACAGCAAAAGTGATACACAAACATAATTTACGGTTCTTACAGCTCTATCTTTAAAAGTCATTTCATATTCACTACTTTTCAGAGGGGGGGGTAAAAAATAACTATTATAATTTATTTTGCCTCTGATATCATTGACTTTTGGTTCTGCATACCAAAGTTTCTTGAAGCATTATTTGCACATATACCCACAAGCTAGTTGACCAAATGCATGTCATGAACTTCTCTTAGGACCCTTTTAGTCAAAGTTATAAAGACAAGGAAGGTTATAGGAATATTTGACAAGTGGAAATCTTCATATATTCTTTCCATTTTTTTTTTTTGGACCAGGGATTGAACTTGGGTCCTTATGATTGAGAGGCAGGTAATGGAATCACTGAGCTAAATCCCTGGCCATATGTATTCCTTTTAAATAAACTACCCAAATTATAAACTTTTGCTTACAACTATCCTAGATTGTGTAATACTATGAAAAATCAAATTGGAGAGTATTTAATCAACTTACTCTAGTACTGCAAATATAGGAACCATGGCCTTCAGGGTGCTGCAGATTGATTTCTGAGGCCAGCAAATCTGTGTACAGAAAACAGCAGTTATTATAAGGCTAATGGTCCTAAGACATAACCACTTAATAAGGCTATTCAGATCTTTTCCTTTGGGGATCCTGGGTATTAGCCAAGGGCCTTTACAAAGGTCTGCTGTGTACCTTATGCCTTCAGAGGCTTTCCAGTGATGTAAGACTTGCAGTTTTTAACAGACAAAAGACTTTCCTGTTTGCTTTACTTTGCATTCTTCCCCGTGAAACTGCCACAGCCTAGTAGGAATCTTTGAGTCTAACCAGAAGCCTGCAGTTGCACCTGTGTGTTATGAAGACAGTCTGCAAAGGCAGCTTGATATAATAACTCACCTTCAGTTCAAAAAGTTTTCACTCCAGTAGACCTGCTGAATCATTTCCTAAGAGAACATTTGAGAAGTAAGCATCTGTGAGGGGGGTTGAAGAACTGGGTTATTTTAAGGTATGAATCTCAAGTATTTTGGATAAAATGGTAAAATTCTACAATTCAATATATATTTTAAAAATATTTGTGGACTAAGGAACTTTAGAAAAGAGCTCAAATATTATTTCAACAGCTGAATACTCTGATTTTGTTCTCATGTCTGCAAAAATCTTTATTTGCACAGATTCAGCTATGGAATGGGCTGACACACACAGTGCACTCCTCCCTCACATACCACACGCTCTCCAGAGTCATCACAGCCCAGTTCTCCACGTTGCCCACAACATTCACTTCATTTCAAGGTGTGTTTCCTAAGTTGTCCACAATACAATTGTTTGTGAGCTCTTTCTCTGTCTCTTAGTGTAAGCGCCTGGGTCATTCAGGCTTGTGCCCTGGCCACACTTAATCTCCAAACTAACAACCTTTCCTACCTTAACACCTCTCACTAATTCTGATTTTTCCTTATTTTTTCATTAGTTCTTCTTTTATGCCTCCTCCAGTGGAGAGCAAAGTGCCAGAAAAAAATGTTATCAATATTTCTTAGTTCGTGTCTGATACAAATGGACATCTTTTTGTGTGTGTAATAACTGCACTAGCAAACTATAATCGATTCTGAACAGAGAGAGAACATTTCTGATAGCATTAAAAGTGAATTACAGAAATCACTTGTGGTCACATTGGATAAACAAATCTAGCACCATGAAGCCTCCTACAAAGGCTTTGGTACATATGTGTGACCCAAAGGGCATAAACTCTGTAGAATAATTCCTTTTTCTTCTCCTGATCCTGCAAAATGTATTAGGATCACATAGCAGGAGATAATACAGACATTAAACAACAAAGCTTCACTTACATACTCTTGCTCACATCCACAAGGACAGAGGAAGTTATTTGCCTATGGTGCATTATTTAATATAAGGGTTTGTGTGAGTCCACGATCTTAACAACTCATGGGAACACAGGTTTTGCTTCTGTATACAATATTGGGAAAATAATGAACTCTAAAGACATGGAATAGTTTTTCTGATAGAAAAAAGTTTGTCATGAACCATGGTTAGTGCCAATTTATATGTCTGTATTTTGTGTGTCTGTCTTATTAATTGTACTATTACTGTGGGTAGTGTGCTGTTTCATACCTGTATACACTATGTAAGGATCATATCAAAATAATTAGCACATGGCTCACATTAACAGTTTTTCATGTCTTTGTTTCAAGAACATTCAGAATCCTTCCTTCTAGCTGTCTAAACTACTCTAAGTAATCAGAAAAGAATTCTGTACATCTTAATGGGAAATAAGAAAATCCTAAAACCCTGATAATTCAATCACAAACATCTGAGAGTCAAAACTATAAAAAAAAAAGAGGGTAATTGACCTCACCTATCACTCATGCTAATTGTTTCATATTAAAAGAAGAATAACCATTCGGAATGCAGCTTCCTGGTAAATCACCTGCCATTAGCATGTGCAATATTTAGCTCAAGATTTAACTGGAAAATGAACTTGAAGGGAGGGAGGGGAAATGAGAGGAGGGGTGGGGAGCAGACAAGGTATGGAAAGAAAATGACAGAAGGATGGAGGGAGGACAGAAAGAAAATTTTCAAGGAAATCTTAAGAATTAATCAACATGCAGAATTTACATTCTTCCTTCACGGCTGAATGTTTCTGAATTTATTATCATTGCTTAGGGACTGATTATTGCTTTTTCTTTTACTTCCGATGACCTCACCTTGATAGGCATTGAGGAGGCTGTAGTATGGTCAATACCACCTTGGTGACCCATTTCCTTCTCTTGGGGTTTGCTGAGGACTCCAAGATGCAGACACTCTGCGCTGTGCTCTTCCTGCTGATGTACCTGGTGGCCCTGATGAGTAACCTTCTCATTGTCACTGTCCTTACCTTGGACTCGCAGCTCCAGACACCCATGTACTTCTTCCTGAAGAACTTGTCCTTGCTGGATGTCTCCCTGGTGTCTGTGCCAGTCCCAAAGTTCATCCTCAACAGTCTGACTCACAACAATTCCATTTCCATTCCGGGCTGTGCCTTCCAGCTCCTTTTCATTACATCCTTCACAGGAAGTGACATATTTATCCTGACTGCCATGTCCTATGACCGCTATGTAGCCATCTGCTGTCCCCTGCACTATGAGGTCATCATGACTGGACAGGCCTGTATGCTGATGGCAGGAGCTTCCTGGGCCATCGGTGGACTCTTTGGAGCCTTGTACACAGCTGGCACCTTTTCTGGGCCCTTTTGTGGATCCAATGTGATCCCAGAGTTTTTCTGCAACATTCCCTCCTTACTCAAGATTTCCTGCTCTGACACACTCCTGGCGGTCTCTCCCAGCCTGGGAATTGGACTGTGTCTGGGCCTGTCTTGCTGTGTCTGCATTGGGCTCTCTTACGTTCACATTCTCTCTGCTGTGCTGAGGATTCCATCCAGGAAAAGTCAGTCTAAAGCTTTCTCCACGTGTCTCCCTCATCTTGTTGTCTTCTCCCTTTTTATTATAAGTGCAGTCATGGTTTACCTGAGGAAGCCTGCAGATGCACCCCCAGTTATTGACAGGCTGCCTTCTGTGATCTACACTGTGCTGCCTCCGATCCTGAATCCAGCCATCTACACCCTGAGGAATAGTGACATGAAACGGGGTTTGAGGAGGCTTCTGCCAGCACTGCCTGTTCACTGCGTCTAACATCCCTTCATCTAACACTGCCTACTGTCTGAAGGACGTAGGACCTCCAGGGTGACAGAGGGGCTTCTCAGCTCTCACTTTGGGGAAGCCTTGGGTGCCCATATCCATCTCTGGCTCTAGAAAGCAAACATCTAGAATCACCTGATTCAGAATCTGCACCCACAAGGCCAATGTGTAGGTCGTGGAGTCCCATCATGCTCTGCTATGACAAAGCACCTCTTTCTTGTTGGCTTAGGTTTCTGAAATGTTTGGCTGTGTTTGTGATCAGATCTCACTTTGGATCATTTATTAACTAATTTCTGTATTTCATTTATTGGAAACAAGTGGAAATATGTGGAGAAAGTATGTAGCTTAGTTGTGTGTGTCCTTAAGTGGCATGCATAAAATCCTGAGTTTCATTCCCTAAAAATGTGAACCACTGACATGAAACATGTACATATCTTCCCCAAAAATCAACCAGGCAGGTGCTAAGGCACAAAATCCACCTGCAAACCCACCAGGAAAGAATAGATGAGCTACATCCTCCTGGAGGTTCCCTGGTCCCCCAGGTGGATGGTTTCCATTATGCTCCAAGACACTTCCAATGCAGCAGGCGAAGGCGTGCCTTTGGGCCTCTGCTTCTGTAATTAGGAAAGTACATAATTTCTGAATTTAACTTAAAACCAGAACAGTGCTTTTAATCTGAGGATGAAGGAAACTATGGAATCTGTTAAAATTGTAGCAGAACTCAATGAGCAAGGACAGATTGATTTGGCTTACTCACTGGTGTCCACAATGAAAAAGACTTCTCCTGGCTTCCTCTGTAATGTACATATGTAAGACTGAAAGTCTCACTTCCACTCCGTGGAGCGTGAACAGCTGAAAATGCCTCCACGATGCTGGGTCCTAAAACCCAGGGAGGCTCCAGGAGCTCAATGAAGGAATCCAGGAAGGAACACACCAGGCTAGATGGTGAATAGACCTTTATTAGTCTGGCCAGAAGGCACTCATGGGGCCAGGTAGCTCAGAGAGGCTACTGCTCAGGGCCTGAGGTGCTTTTTATAGGGTTTTTCCAGCAAAAAATTCAAACATAGATCACAGAACTACCAGAGGACAAGATTTCAAACACACTGCTTATCTCATGCAGGAAATGTGCTATGGTCACCTTTTGTCAAACCATTTGCCCCTGGGAGGGCTGTTAGCCAAGTTAGCAATTAGCATATGAAGAAGCACAGTCTCTGGCCTGTTAGCATGGAGTCACTTTAGCTTATTCAAGTCTTTCACACAGACAACCTAGATTTTATCAGAATGACATTTGAGCTTTACTGTTAGTTATCTAGGGAAATGAAGAGAAGTTTTTAATACTCTTCTGTGGTGTTATGTTTATTTTCAGTCATATTGAAAATGTTGTACTGGCATTTGGAGGCATTAAAGAGCCAGTTATTTTTACTCAGATGTAGGCGGACACATTTAATCATGCACTTGCATATTCCTTATAATTTATTTCTATTTTTACTATCCTAGAATCATATTAAATAATGAAAAGATGACTTTTGATATCACTTACTTCTAAACTTATTTTTGACTTTTCTAAAACAGTCTGTACAAAGTGGTAGAATTGTTTGTTCTACATTTGAAGGAGCATAATATCAAGTTACAACTCATCCCACGGTTTTCTACTGTATATTTGTAATTTACCATAACAGCAGCCTGCTGTGTATCTCAGGACTGTACCTGGGGTACACGGGAAGCAGTATTTCTATTTACTCAATTGGCAGGATGAATAGCAAAATGTGTGCACATGTATGAAAGGCAAAAACCATGATTTTACCCACATAATCCCCCATCTAATGGGTTTTGAGTATGCCTGAGAACCAGAAAGGGTAAAATGTCTCCTTACTACTCTTCTGTTGTGAAAACATGTATTTTACATTAATGGAATGTGGGTGTGACTCATAGCAGCTGTGCCTGGTGAAAGCAAAAACCCATCTGTGCATTCACCCAATTGGCAGAGGAACTGCAAGTTGTGTTCCTGTTGCCAAGCCAGCAACAGGTTAGTTTTACCTATGAAATGTTCATGATAGCTTTACGTGCATTTAAATTCTATTTTTTTAAAGTTTTCTTTGGATGTTTTGGAAAAAAAAATAGTCAAATTCAGTATAGTGGCACATGAAAAATCAGATATGTAAGTTTTGGAGGAGGTCCCAAGTGAATCCCCAGATTACTCATGAGTGGATAATAAAGATGATGATGCTTTTGACATTATTTATGCCCATTGAGCCAAGTTCCTGTGTCAGTGGTATGAAACAATTTCTAGGGAATGCAGACCTACTTGGTTCAGATGATGAAGAGAGGAGCAATGGAAGTACATACTTGACTAATTGAAGTGGTGCAAAATAGTCACACAATGAAAAGGAATGATCTAATTTTAGACGTAGGTCCAAAAATATGGGGAGGATTTTGGCAGGGGTGAAAGCTATTAGACAGAATCCCAGCACTCCCATTCAATTTTGCTAATCAGATTTACCAGAGGAAATGCTACAATATGTTGTGAAATACAAGTAAAACATTTTGTATGCAACAATAGCCAAACTCAGAAAGTGTTTATTATGACACCTCACTAGCTAAACTGAAAACATTCATAGGTTTGCTGTACTTAGCAGGGCTTTCTTATGGTAATCAGAAGAATGTAAAAGACTGATGTAAAAATAAATGGTATTTGCTTGAAGTTTCTAGAATAATGATGACAATGAGGAGATTCGGTCTCCTTTAAAATTTCCTGAGGTTTGATGACAAAACCATCTTCCAAGAAAGAAAAGAACTTATTCTCTAGGTGCTATACACTCTCTGTTTGAAATATTTGTGGATAATTGACAAACAATTTGCACAACATTCATACACATGACTATTGTTCAATAATTTGTAGCATTCATTGTTCCTGTAGCTTTGGGCACTGTATTCCAAAAAGAAAAAAACACATCAAAATATGGCATAAAAATGTATGCTATGTAGATGTGAGGACTCATTATGGCTTCAGTTAAAATTTATCCTAAGGCGCCGGGGATTTAGCTCAGCAGTTTGGTGGCCTGCCTTGAGTTCAATCCCCCATACCAAAAAAAAAAAAAAAAA
>NW_022900915.1:45950363-45972301 GCF_012274545.1 Fukomys damarensis
AAAAAAAAAAAAAAAAAATTATCCTGGAATTTAGCCACAAGGTCCTGATTTGTATATCAATAAACTGAATAATGTTGTGAACAGAGTGGCTGCTCCCATCTCCTAAACTAATTGGAATGTGACATTTAACAATTGGTTTATCAGTTTCCAATTGATATTATGTTTAATTAACAGAGTAAAGTTTGACCAGCATAGAAACTGCATGCAGGGAAAAAAAAACAAAAACAAAAACAAAAGAAAATGTACCTAAGAACAAAGCAGAAATTCTAAAGGAAATGTTGCAATTTCAAAAAAGATAATTGTGTAGTATAATCTTTAGGTTTCAGAAAGATATAACATTAGCATCATATATAAAATAAAAACAAACAACAAAAGGGAAGCCTGTAATGGAAACTTTGTATAACAAAACCAAAGGCAGAGTACATGTTGTTGATGAGTTATGCAGTAACTATTATGTCACTTGTAACACAAATGGTTATTTGGATTTTATACTATAGTTGTGTCCTTTACTTATAAGAAATCATTTACAGCAGATGGAATACAAGAAGTTTCTGCTCCTGGAACTACACAAAAAATAATATGGAGCACACTGGTGAGCTGACAGGTGAACAGGAAGGTGCAGCATCACAAAGACCTACTCTACAACAGGAAAATCAAACTAATGTAAACTGTGCCCTACCAGAAAATATAGAAAAACAAAATATACATGCTACCAGTGTAAGTGATAGTTGTGTACGGAAAATGCAATTTTCATGTGTGAAAACTTCTTTGCTTATGTAGTTGAAGAAAACATTTTTGTAGTAGACTTCTGTTTGCATTTACATTATAGCTCACATAGGTTTTTATTCCTGTTGTCATCATTTAGATTTCATAAGCATGTAAATAGCTGATGTGAAAATTTTGATGTTTATTCTAAGCACTCATTACATATTTGATATTTTACTAATATCTTATTTTCCTGCTAAGTGCATGTGCTGACCATGTAAGCAAGACATGTGCATGGAGCATGCAGGTGTCACATGTGAAGACTGCCTTCAGTGTGACAATTGAAGCAAATTCATTTTTATTTTAGAGTTCTATTTATATTTTCATTGTAGTTCATATTGGAATATATTTGTCATGATAACTTTCAGGTTAGAAAACAATTCCACAGCTTATGTGAAAATGTTCATGTTTATACTAAATATGTAATACATATTAAGAATTTAATACTTTCTTTTACTGGTATTTTATTTTCCTGTTCACTACACATTGCATAATATATTAAAAGCCTCCTGACAAAATTGCAAGATCAAAAAGATGTCAAGAATGTCCTACAAAAATGACAGGAAACATAACAGCTGTGCTGTCATTTAAAAGGAGATGTGTGTATATACAGTTATCATGTGTGAATATTTCCTTAGGATGATAATTGAAATATTTTTTTGCACATTTCTACTGGTATTTCTTTTCTAATTGATATTGGAATTTATTTCTCTTGTTAATTTTTAGACTTTTTACACCAAAAAAACTCTTCTTGCAGAAAATTTTCATGATTTTTCTAAACACTCAATAAATATTACAAATTCGATACTTTATTTTTTGATAATTTTTCTTCATAATTTATCATTGTTCAATAATAAAAACTCATAAAATTAAAGTTAATAATTTATCAGTCAGATATTCTAAAGAATAAACCTAGGTATTATACATGCACGATAAGGCAACTTTATGAAAAAAATTAGCATTATTTGCCCTATGAAAAGGAATAACTTATGCATTTAAATTTATTTGATATGAATATGTATCAATTTCAGAGTAGAATGAGAATCACTCATATGGGAAAGTCTCTGCCCTCAAGTACATTTATATTGGTAAAATTTTATTGATTTCAATACTTAACATCTTGTATATTCCCTGGGATGTACCTGGAGAACTCTCAGTGTCCTCCATTCCTCTATTTTTATCACAAGGGAAAACATTGATAGAAATATTTTTTTCTTTACAAGATTATAGTAGTATATACCAAATAATGATAGAAAAGCAATGATTTTTAAGCATGTTTTGTAATTGAATGAAGCAAGAATCAATCACAGAAGATAAAACCATTTGAAGAAGAGTTTAAAAATTCCAAAAAAAGAAGAGTTGTTGTAACCTAGTCTCCACCATGAAATTATTATTTTTTTCTCTTATAAGGAACTTAAACCATTCTCTGGTTTAAGAATTCTATTATCTGTGGCTAATACAATTTATAGCTTTAATTTTTTGAGAAATCTTCAAAAATATTCAAATAATGAATAAATACAGTGTAAAACTACCTGCTTTAGGTGTCTTCTGTGTTGTGGCAGAGAGAAAGCATCATGTTTAGTTATTGTTAAGGAAAAGTTGGTCCAATCTGATTTTAAGCAAGCCTAAGAACCAATATCTAGTTTTCATGAAAAGAGAGGACAAGAAAGAGATTTAACATTAATTCCATGTAAAAATTTTTTTAAAAAGCAATGGGAAAATATGTGATGTGGAACATTATACAGAAGAAAGAATTGAAGAGCTCAAACAGGTATTAAAGTTGTTTGGACAAAATGATCCAGTGATCCCTAGATTGAGATAGACTAAAAGCACATTACACTATCACAAAAGCATTAAGCTTTATGAAGTTTCTGGGTTTAAGTCTGAAAATATCTTTCTTTGAAAAATATTTTTCATTATTTAAATATATAGAAAAAATGGATGTAGTTGGAATATTGCCTGGGAACATGGATAAAACACTCAATAAAGTGCTCATTCTCCTGAAGTATTAATGTTTAATAATCCCATGTCATAAATTTGTGTACTAAAATAGTAAACTAGGGGTGCAAGGTGTAGCTTGGTCCTGGAACACGTGATTAGCATGGCCCACCACTGCGCACAGCCAATCAATCAGTAACTGAAGGAACAAAAGTATGTTTATGTGGTAAAATGAATTATTGGAAACCTGAGTTAAAATAGAATTTATATTTTTTATTTAAAATTCACATATACAAGTGAGGAAAAGCCATAAAAACTAAAACACTTCTGAGAAAAAGAAAAAGCCAGATGCAGAGAATAGGCTTTATAGGTATTGAGGCTTCTATGTC
Organism: Fukomys damarensis; assembly: GCF_012274545.1. Classification (NCBI taxonomy): domain Eukaryota; kingdom Metazoa; phylum Chordata; class Mammalia; order Rodentia; family Bathyergidae; genus Fukomys; species Fukomys damarensis. Next base: position 45,953,456 of record NW_022900915.1, read on the forward strand.
ATTGAGAACATTGAGAGGTTTAATGTTCAGTGCTGCCTTGGACAAAGAGAGAGGGCCAGACACCCAGGAGGGATGAGGAGGCCACAACAGTAGGGGCATCCGATGTCATTTGGAAAGAGGCCTGTGTTGAAGGATACCTTCATTAGCACCACCTGTTTTAAAAATCCAGTTAGACTATGTAACAAAACTTAATGCAGTGGAATCAGACACCCAAATTGATATTAAGAGTTCTAAAATAGTTCAAAGATTCAAGGCATAAATAGACAAGGAATTGCTTTAGCAACTAAAAGAAGTTCTTCCCTGATTGGACATTATTTGTAACCTTAACTGCATAAAAATTGATTTGTTTTTAAACAATGCATGTACCATAAGCACCCATAATAACTGATAAGAGAATGTCTAGGAGACTTATGTCTCTAGAATGTCCCTAGCCTTGTGTTAGGATGTCCAAAATAAAGAGCTAGGGTCCCAGAGATTCTTCTTTGAACATGGACTGGTCAGGTCAGATAATTTTATTTTATGAGAATTTGGGCAAGTGATGATGCTTCAATGTCTGCAGAAGTCCACCACAGAACCCAGCCCTGTGGGAAAACCTAGAGTTCTGGGATGGACCTACACTTCCAAGGGATGAATCTCAGCATTATTGGATTGGATAATTAAGTGCTCAATGTTGAGCTGAACGTTATCAAGAAATGGAATATTACCTCCTAAACTCATAAGGCATATGGAGGAAGCTCTAGTAACAAAAGAAAGAGGCAAAGGATATTGGGGTTATCTCTACTAACTCTGCCCCACATTGGGCAAGACATTTTAGGACAAAAAGGAAAATAAGCAGTGTTACAAACTCAACAAGACAGGCTTATTCAGAACAAACCTGTGAGGGACCAGTCTGGCATTAGAGACCTGACCATCATTTCTCATATGGTCTTTAAGGTCTCTATAGAGTCATGAGCATGAAAAAAATGGGAGCCATGGAAAGGAAGTCACGATGGGGCTTTCAGGGGTGATAATTCAATACAAAGGAGTTGTACTGTGGACAATTGAGAATATATGAGGAGTTGTGTGTTGTTTGTCAAGAGTAGGATGAACAATGATTGAGAGTTATAGGATGTAGCTGTACTTACTGCGCCTTATCAGCACATCACAGTACAACTGCAGTAGGTGCACAAGAACAGAATGGAAGGGATTTAAAGTGCTCTCTGCTCCAACCAAGGTGTCAGTGGTTGGACCCTTCAGTTGGGCCACAAGATATATATTGCATATTCTGACCTAGACTTCAAGGATTTCCTGGGGTTTTGTTATTTTAATTTATATTTTTCTCAGAGCAATGGAAGTAGTAGCAGTGGAATGACCCTGGGTATTGTTCAAACTCAAGGGTGTGGAGTGGAGTGGTCTTTCAGACACAGTTGTGCTACCTGAATTAATGTTATACACTTGAAATTATATCTTCAGGCACTGAATTTGTGAAAGTTCCCCTGGACATTCAGAATGCTATTGACTTAATATAGTCAGCATAAAGAGTCTTTGCATTTTAATGTCCTCATTTCACTACGTAATTAATTCAAAGACTATTAGGATGAGTCAGCTGGTGTACTGGGAGTCTGTATATATAAAGAGAAAGATGGTTTCTAGCTCACTGGAAAAGACAAAGTAATACTTAACTAGTCAGCAACCACCAACAAGAAATGTGAAGCTGAAGTTGGCCAAACAAGCCTTTGTCTCCATTTAATTTCATCAGGTGTTTTCTGTGATTACAGCCACATATGAGCATGGAGACTCCTCCTTTCCCCTCTCTGTGAACTGAGCAGCTTGATGTCAGCCGCTGCCTCACTCAGGACCTGCTGTGTACCAAAGAGACTCTCTATATAACAGCTCTCAGATTATCTCTGAAATCTCCTCTAACTTCCCTAGAAGTTTGATTCTACATCCTCTACTTCATCCAAATTTTCTCCAGCATGGAGTTTAAAATTTAAGACTTAGGAAGAAATATCATTAAGAATTGCAAAAGTCTGTGAGTTTGCTATCATTTACATCAGTGGGTGTAAAAATCAGACAGAAAGTTAAAATTTTATTGATCTCCAGTGATTTTGGAACCATTTTTCAGTGCTCTTATTCACACACACACACATATCAATTTTTATTTATTTCACTCCTAATAAATAATATTACAAATCTAATTAATTTCTAACCCGGGTCCTTGTGCTTGCAAGATAGGTGAAAGTACCACTGAGCTAAATCCCCACCCCATATGCAAGTATTTAGAGATTGAAAATGTGAAATGAAATGCTTTATAATTTTTCAGAGTCACATTGCATTTAAACTACACTTTGAAGTTTGACTAGAATTTGTACAAATAGGAGAGTTCATGAGACAAGTAATAGAAGGAAACTCCAAAGGTATTCAGTGAGCATACAGTGTTTGAAGAATTTGCCAGTGGCCACAGCCTTTTCTACAGCCTGTGTTATGGTCTCTGTACAGAAAGCCATGCCCCACCTCCCTGGGCCTCAGTCACCCACCTGCTCTGTGAGGATCCTCCTACCAGGGGGAGGACTGCAGGGTTTGAAAGTGTGTTCTGTCAAGATGGTGGTCAACACAAAAGAATTTCCCCTCCTAAATGAAAAGCGAACAAACTAAAAGGGAGTCTGTGCTCTGTAGTCAGAGCAGTACTCGATTTTTAACATTGAGGATACAGGAAATGTCATGAGGTAGTGAGAGTCTGGAAGACATGTTCATGATGCCATGTTCCCAGATTCTAAAGAATATTTAGAAAATGTCAAGGATGCACATATTAGAGTCGAACAGCTTTCTGTAAAGAGATGGGTATGCATCCAGAAACATAATTTATTTCATGAAAAATGTGAAAGATTAAATGGTTTATTAGATAGAATAAATCAAACAAGTATTCAACTATGATAAATCTAAGACATCTTAAATTAGGATAAAATCATAAATTTGAAATAATTTCCACTGAAGAGTGATCATTGCAAGTTATAATAAAGCCTAATTGTCAAAACCTAGGAAGCACAAGGAAAAAGCTAGAGAAATAGAACATCGACAAAATACAAAGCAAAATGAGTGATTAGGAGCAATGAGAATCACACACAAGTCCCCTGGGTGTGGAAAGTCACAACAACAACAATAACAAAAAACTCATCCAAGGCACAATCGAAAAAACTTCATAATTTCTGTACCACAAAAGCTCTAAAGTGAATGAGACTAGGAAATGACTTACTTTCTACTGAAACTGAAAATCTGAGGTCACCAAAGGAGAACCCTAAGGTCTAGTGACCTCTAGGGAGAAATCCCCCAGAACAGCTAGTCAGGGGAAAAATCACTTCAAGAATGTTGCTGCCTCCTTTAATTTAGTATCTTTGTATTAGTCGCCTTCTTGTCTTCCTCAACACTTTACTTAGAGCAGATTGAATGTCCCTGTTCCTCAGACAGTAGATAATGGGGTTCAGAGCTGGGGGTGCCACAGTGTAGAACACAGAACAAAGCAAGTCTAGAAGAGGTGGTGCATTGGAGGTCTGCTTTAAATAAGCAGCAGCACCTGTCAGGAGAAAGGTGCCCACAACCACCAGGTGGGGCACACAGGTGGAGAAGGCTTTGGACCTTCCCTCTCTGGATGGCATCTTCAACACGGTAGAGAAAATAAACACATAGGAGACCATGATGCAAACCAAACATGAGAAACCACAGAGGACCCCAAGGCCTACACTGACACTGATAGCAGCATGCTCCTCAGAACAAGTGAGCATTAAAAGAGCAGGGACGTCACAGAAAAACTGGTGAATCCTGTTGGAGCCACAGAACTCCAGGGAGAAAGTCCCAGCTGAGTACAAGATTCCAAAGACCACTCCGCTGAGCCAGGACACAGCCATCAGCCGGACACAGCACCCTTTGTTCATGGCAGCCTCATAGTGCAGAGGGTGACAGATGGCGACATAGCGATCATAGGACATGGCGGTGAGGATTCCCACCTCTGATGTTAGCCAAAGGACCATCAAGAAGAGCTGACACACACAGCCCAAGAAAGAGATGGCATCGCTGAGGGTGATGGAGTTGAGAATGGATTTGGGCAATGTGGTGGAAACGAGGCAGAGGTCCAGGAAGGACAAATGCCTGAGGAAGAAGTACATGGGGGTGTGGAGGTGGCGGTCAAGAACTGTGAGGAGGACGATGGTCAGATTCTCCAGCGTGGACACCAGGTAGACAAGGGAGAAGAGGGCAGCCTGCAGCCCCAGCAGCACCGTGCTATCCGTCAGTCTCAGGAGCGAGAACCCGCTCAGAAAGGTCTGGTTCTTCATATTGTTCTGTCATGAGGTGTCTGTTGAGCCTGAAAGAAAATGGGAGAGTTAAAAACATCACATTGCATGGAGGAAAACACACCCATGTTTGTATCATCACAGATATTCTCAGCTTAATCTTGTAACTCAGTGTAGGGAGTGGACTCTATGTGCATCAACAGATGAATGGACAAAGAACTCATGGTATTTATCCACAGTGGAGCACTACCTTACTATCCTCAAAGAGACCATCTTGAGGTCTTAGTAGGAAAGTGGGTGAGGCTGGAGTCCATGATGTCAACTGAAGTAAATCAGACACACAAGCTTAAAAAAATCAGTTTCCCTTCCATAAGGAACTTGTATAAGTGAAGATTATATAAAAGAGATAGGAAACAGAGAGATCTTTTTAAAATGGGAAGTGGACAAGCCATGGTGTGAAGGAAAGGGAAAGAGGTGTAGAAAAATGGAGATGTTTTATGTACTTGTACCAATTCCTCGCTGTGAATGTAGTCATTACACAATGCAAATGTGTTCTAAGACAAATAAACATTAAAATACAACCAACATATCACCTATTATTCATATCTCCATTCTTGAGACATGCATAGATTAGCATCCTTAATTAGATGGAAAGATTAAAAACACCAAAATATTCAAGTGTGTATTAAAATGAGGTATAAAAAATGATGGGCTGGGAATTAGTCTAAATTTATTCTTTTTTTTTTTTTTTTTTTTGAGACAGGGTCTCATTATGTAGTTGAGACTGACCTGGAACTCACTGTGTAACCCAGGCTGGTCTCAAAATTTCACAGGAATCCTCCTGCCTCAGCATCCAAAGTACTGGGATTACAGGCATGTGCCACCATGCATAGCACAGTCTAAATTTATTTTGAAAGATGAAACAAATTTTACATATCACCAATAGAATGTGAAATAACTTTGACATTTTTTTCTTATTAAGATTTACAGGATTGGCTGCATAATAATAACTGGAGTAGGGTATAGGATGCTCCTTTTCAAATACTAGTTCTTGGTGTGATCCGTTTGCAGATTACAAGTCCTGGGTGAAATATCTGCTGGGTGTAAATAAAGTAAATAAGTAAACCAGGTATTAGTTTTGCCATCAGTTGGTTCAGCTGTTTAAAGTGATACCCACAGAAATGTCTCTCTCTGAGAGGATATTCCATGACTTTAGAAATCTAGTAGTCAGTTAATTAGAAACATATAAAAAAAATCTGAAAATTAATAATGAAACACTTATCATTATGAAGGGTTGTCACTATTAATTATGCACTTCACCTTCTCAAGACATTAAGATCCTTCCCATTGTTTTTAGAATATTCAATTCCTTGGTGTAGATATTATCATAAAACCTATTATTTTGATTTTAGAGCAACTATTTAGCACAGCACAGAGCACTGGAATCTCCTTAAGCCACTTTGATGCTTTGACTTTTAGATATACAGTGTCATTGTGCATAACTAGAAAAACATGATAGTAATGCAGACAACTGGGTCCATGTAATAGGGAGGATTCTGTCCACACTGAGAACCAGCCCATGTGGGAGACCAGGATACCCAGCTGCTTAGTCCTTAGAGCCTCTTTGTACTTTCCCTCCCTCCAGCAAAATTTCTTTCCTTGTCTGGTCAGCCCTACTCCTCCTCAAGGTGAGAGGAGTTTCTGTGAGCATCCAAAAGTGTCTGCAGCCCAGGCCAGGCAGGAATCCTGAGATGCCCTGGGCTGTGTGAAGTGGGACTGTGGACAGTAGGGACACAACCCTGTGGGGCCCCTCCCCATTGCCTGCAGAGGCCACCGGGGTCACAGACTGGGGGCCTTCTCTCTCCTCCCTAGGTAGATGCATCAGCTTGAGGAGATTTTGCACCCTTTGAGATGAGCATCTTCACTTCCTAGTTCTCCAGATCTTTGTGCCCTCATAGGAGGCAGAATCTGCCCAGACTGATGGCTCAGCCCTGGTGGTGTCCTCTGCCCCTACGCGGTGAGCAGGCTCAGCCTTTCCTTCTGTCCTGCAGAGAATGTGTCCGTCCCTCCCTGTGCTGATTTCTCAACTTCTGACAAGCTTTGTTCTCTCACTGAACTGTTCTCCCAGGAGTAGAGCTGGGAAGTGGAGGTGAGATTTGAGCAGAGCAGTTCCTCTCTCACAAGTGACACATAATTTCCATTAATAAGAAAAAATTATCTTAACATCTGAATGCCAAACCTACTACTTTCACAAATTATTATTATCATAAATAATAATTATAACCATTATAAATAAAAATACAAATTATTATTAAAATTATTATAAAATAATTATTAAAATTATTATTTTTGCTATAAATAGTAATTATAAATATTATAAATAATAAGTAAATTATTATATATTACTATTAATAATTATGCTAATTATTATAGATTATTTTATTATGATTATAAATAATGAATAAATTGTTATTTATATAAATACTTTCAGTTGAATATTATGATTTGATTTGGAAAAGATAACACTTAGAAAATTTCAAGAAAGAAAATTATTAAAAAATGAATACTTCCTATTTTCATCATATAGAAAAATATTTATTGCCCCTATTATAAAATATTGCCTTAATGAAAACATAGCTATATTTTAATGTCTAATATAGGTTTGAAATAACTTAATATTTTTTTAAAAACAGCATGAAAATTTTGTTCAATGTCCTTTAGACAAAATCTCTATTGTGGTAACAGGTAAAATTTAAACCTCATGTTATTACTCTATTTGAGAACTGCTTTCAAAGGTAAAAAAGCAAATAACAGAAAATCAAAATTGAACACATAATAAATGATAATGAGTAGAAGTTTTGTTAGTGGTCATTTTATTTTTTAATGAAAGTAGAGGAGAAAAACAGAAAACAGACTAGATTAAAGGGAAAATAAAATGAATTTTAAAAGTATCTTCTGAAATTTGAAAGAGATGTGTAAAAGAAAAGATGTGTCAAAGAAAGAAGAGAGTATGGAACTTGGCTCAGTCAGTTTACACGTGCACATGCACACAGTGCACACACACACACACACTCACACACGTCCCGGTCCTGCTGCTCCCCAGCTAGGGGGCTTGGAAGCTTGCTTATCATTTTGCTGTTACCTTGGGAAAAAAGTCTTTGTTATTGCAACAACAGTAGATTTGCAGTTAAAGTTTTTTTTTAATATTTATTGATTTTCTGAGCATGATTTACACTTGCAACTCCCTAAAAAGAAGTATATGCTTATGATACATGGCTTTCCTGAAGAAGTGCTGCCAAAACATTTAGAGAATATTAATGATATGAAGAGGAAACAAGGGTGGTTAAAAAGTTGAAAGGTGTGGAAGGAGTTGTGGGATTGAAAAATCATTTGACACCTGTATTATAAAGTCTTAAATAGAGAGTTTCACATAAAAAGATGTAGGACACAGCATCGTGTGCATGTGCTCTTGACTTGAAATAATCTTGTCTTTTATTATTACATACACAGTGAGCCATATGGAGACAAACTGAATGCAGAGCAGGGTCATCAGCTGCGTAGATGAGAGCAAGGAGTGCTGAGCGTTAAGGATGCTCTTTCTCTGTGCTGCTCTAATGCCAGAGAAACACAGCTCTGGTGAGATGTGGCGCAAACAGTGCCCTAAAATGTACATGCAGCAGTGAGCTGACCATTTAATAAATCAAAGGGACTGGGCCGGTGTGAGACTGATGAGGGAGGGGGGAGAAAGAGACAGGATGAGAACAGAGGGGAAAGAGAGGGAGACAGAGGGAGAGAGACACACATTCATTTATGAGACTGACGGAATGAGGAAGAAAAATACTGCAGAGGGAAAAATAAACTTGATAGGAAAAGACACTTCTTTCAATTGGAAAAGAATGTAAGCAGAATGTTTAAATTTCTCTGCCACCCTTCACACACACCCAAGAGAGTGAGTGAGAATGGACGGAGTATGTCCAATAGGAACACTCTTACCTGACCTTCGTAGAAACTAAGCATGGTGGTGCAGGATATTTTGCGAGGGGGACATTTTCAGGAGAGTGTAGCTCCTGTCCTGGGTCTCAGGCCACTCTCTGTCCAAAATGCAGGTCCTTTAAGCACTCTCAAGCTGGCCTTGCGTGACCTTCTCCCAGGAGGCCACACAGCAGCTGTGCACTCAGCTTTCTTGGATCCCGAGCCAGGAGAGCAGGGGTGCGCTCAGGGCTGCAGGTTGGCCCTGTTTCCTTTCCCCCAGTGAGGCCCAGGGGAGAGCTGTGGGCTCATCCGCATCAACTTCAGGCATCCCTCACTCTGTACCCCATGGGAGGGACTGGAGTCCATGTGCTCCTAAGGATGTAGGACCTGAAAGGCTGCATCCACACGACCTTTGAGCCCAGCATCTCAGCTCGGTTTCAGTTGGGAGGGACCTTAGGAGACACGGTGCTCTGACTTGGTGTCGCTAAATGGATTTTTTAAAATTAGTTAATTTTATTGGTACGTTTAAAGTGTACAACATAATGGCATTTATCACTGGAAATTTGCATCTTTTCGTAATCCATCTTGGTTCTTATTTTGTCTTCATTCCCCTTCCCTGCTTTCACCCCCTCCATCCTTCCTGTCTAAGAAGACTGTTTCCATTTCTTGTTTTTCTCGTATTAATTTCATCCTCTTCTTTATTTTCCCTAACCTCCCACTTCCTCTCCTCATTGCACCTTTTCTTCCTATTTCACATTATATATTATACCGTTTAGTCCTGATTTACACTTTCAGTTTCTCACACTAGAGAAACTATTTGCTGTTTAGACAAGCGCCCTATTTATTTCACTTAAGACTATAGCCTCAATGTGCATCGATTTAGCTATAAATGTCGCTAGTTTCTCCTTCTTTCTGGCTGAGTAGTACTGCATTTTATACAAAATCCACATTCGGTCAAAACTAAGAGTGTCACCCAGGAGTCAACAGCTACAAATTAGATTGATTTACAAAGAATAAGTTGGAGGATCTCTACAATTTAACATTCCTGATGTTCAGAAACCATCGTACTTAAACCCATATGGAAACCATAGTATTTTGGAAGAATTTCATTAAATTTTTAGGTAATTTTTTTTCTCATTGAATTTATTGATACATTTTAGGTATACAGTACAGTTACATTCATCATTGGGATCTTGTACCTTTACATGACAGGTCTTGGTTCTCATTTTTACCCTTATCCCTGCCCTCCCTTCACTCCCTCCTCCCTTCCCCATTTACAAATATTTTATTTCCATTTTCTCATTTTTCCTTTTCCCTTATTACCTTTCCTCTACCTTTTCCATTTGCCCTACACCTTTAGCCCTTTTCTTCCTATTTCACATTGTCAATTCTATCATTAGGATCTCATGTACCATTTTAGTTTTTCACACCAGAGAAACTATTTGGTATTTATGTATGTGTGACTTATTTATTTTCACATAGGAGTGGTTAGAGGGAAAAGAGAAACAGAAACATACTTTTTAATATTCTTACAGCTCTTTCTTTAATAACCATTTCATTTTCCTTGCTCTTCAACAGGAGATTATAAAAGATGACCATTGTAATTTATTTCATTTTTCATGTCATTGATCTTTGGTTCTGCATAGCAAAGTTTCTCTGAGTATTATCTGTACTTAAACCACCAAGCTGGTTGACCAAATGCACCTCGTGAACTCCCTTAGGACCCTCTGAGTCAAAGTCATTAAGGCAAGAAAGGTGTTAGGGAATATTTGACAAGGTGAAATTTTCATCTTCACTTTAAATGAACTCCCAAATTATAAACTTTTGCTTATCATTATCCTAGATGGTGTAGTTCTATGATAAATGGAACTAGGGAGTATGCAATCAGTTTGCCATAGTACTGATAAATGTCTGAGCCATGTCCTTCGTGGTGTTGCACAATGATTTCTGACGCCAGCAAATCTGTGTATAAACAACAGTGATTTTAATGCTCATGTTCTTGAAACATAACCACTTAATAAGGCTATTCAGACTTTTTCCTTTGGGGATCCTGGGTATTCACCAAGGGCCTTAACAAGTATCTGCTGTGTTCCTTGCGCCTGCCTACAGAGGCTTTCAAGTGATGCAAGACTTAAAAAATTTATAAAAGACAAAGGACTCTACTGTTTGCTTCACTTTGCACCTTCCCCTGTGAAATCACCACAGCTTAGCAGGAAACTTTGAGTCTCACCAGAAGCCTGGAGGTGCACCTGAAGAGAGACCTGAAGAGGTCGTGAAGAGAGCCTGCAAAGACAGCTTGATCTTCTAACTCACCTTCAAATCAAAACACTACCACTCAAGTAAAACATTTCCGAAGAATACTTTTAAAAAGTAAGCCTTTGTTTGGGGGATTGAGTAACAGAGTTATTTTAAGCTGTGAATCTCGAAAATTTTGGATACAATGTTAAAATTCTACATTTCAAATATATTTTTCAAATATTTGTAAAGAACTTCAGGAAGGAGACTAAAACTGATTTTAACAGCTGATTTCTCTGGTTTTGTTCCTCTGTCTGCACCGCGTTTATCCGCCAGACTCGCCTTCAGAATGGGCTGACCCACAGGGAGCTCTTCTCAGTCACCCTCCACACGCTTGCCAGAGTCACCACAGCCTGCTTCTCTCAGGTGACCCTGGTGTCCACAGCCTTCACTCAATTTCTAGCTGTGTTTCTTAAGTTGTCCTCTTTCTCTGTGTTTTAGGTTCAGCACTGGGGTCACCCCTGGGAACTCCATTCCCTGCACTTAATCTCCAACATAACAATTTTTCCTGCCTTAACCCCTGTCACTAGGTGAGATATTTCCTTAATTATTTCTTACTTGTTATTTTTTTATGCCTCCTCCAATGGGGAGCAAGGCCCAGGAAAAGAAAATTACCTTTATCACTAAGTTCATTGTGATACAAATGGAAACTTTTTATGTTTTCATGAAAAAATAAATACATAACTGCACTAGTAACCAATCATGTTTGGAGATATTGTGAACACAGAAGGAGCATATCTAAAAGCATTAAAAAGAGAATTAGAGCTATCATGATCCCAGGTGAAAATAATCAGGCAAAATGAGAAACATGTTCTGCTGTGGTCACATTTGATGACGCGATCAAACACCGGGAAGCCACACCGAGGCTGTGGCACACATGTGTGACCGAGGGATATGAGCTGTGTGGACAGACCCATGTTTCTTCTCCTGGTATGAAGACCGCATAGCTGGAGATAATACAGACACAGAACAATGAGGCATCACTCACGCGCACTTGCTCACATCCATGTGGACAGAGGCACTTATTTCCCGGTGTTGCATTATTTAGTATAAAAGTAGTGTGAGTCCATGATCACTGCAACACATGAGAACAAATGTTTTGTTGTTGTACACAATACTGAGGATGTTAAGGAAAACAGCACTTCAGATTTTTTTTTTTCTGGTAGAAAAATTCTGGTAGAATTGTTTTTCATGAAACACTGTTCGGTAATAATGGGACACAAACACCCAATGAGTTGAGAGAGCCCCCACGTTTAGAGATTGCTCTCATGGCAAAACAAAGTTAAACTGAGGCTACAGCACGGGGTAAGCTCTTATAATGTCTAGTTGGTGCCACTTTATTTGTCTGGATTTTGTGTGTCATGTGTCATTAATTGTAATATTTCTCTAGGTAATGTGCTGTTTCATACATATGTACTCTGCGTAACAATCATTGCAAAGTAACTAACACATTAACACTTTTTCATGTTTTTGTTCTGAGAAAATATATAATCTTTCCAAATAGCTATTCAAAGGAATCATAAAAAGAATACTTGATATTTTAAGTAGAAACAAGACAATTCCAAAACCTGAAAATTCCTTCCCAAACCTGAGTATTAAAACTCTAAAACCAAATTCAAGGCTCACAGACCTCACATATTACTCACATTAATTGCTTCATATTAAAAGAAAAGGAGGATGCACTTGACCTGCGCCTTCCTGTGCATCACCTGCTCTTAGCATGTGCCACGCTTAGTTCAACCCTTAACTGGAAAAGAAAGGCTGGAGAGAGGGAGGGAGGAGAGGGGAGAGGATCAAAGAGGATGAAAAGAAAAGGATATGAAGAGCGAGGGAGCAAGAAAACAGAATTTTTGAGAAAATGCAAAAAAGTATTTAAGATTCAGTAGTTAACATTCTTCCTTCACAGCTGAATGTTTCTGAATATTTTACTGCTTTTGAACTGTTTATTGCATTTTCTCTTTCTTCATAGGTCCTCACATTAAGAGGCAGTGAGGAGGCTGTAGTATGGTCAACACCACCTTGGTGACCCATTTCCTTCTCTTGGGGTTTGCTGAGGACCCCGAGATGCAGACACTCTGCGCTGTGCTCTTCCTGCTGATGTACCTGGTGGCCCTGATGAGTAACCTTCTCGTTTTCACTGTCCTTACCCTGGACCCGCAGCTCCAAGCACCCATGTACTTCTTCCTGAAGAACTTGTCCTTGCTGGATGTCTCCCTGGTGTCTGTGCCAGTCCCAAAGTTCATCCTCAACAGTCTGACTCACAGCAACTCCATTTCCCTTCCTGGCTGTGCCTTCCAGATCCTTTTAATAACATCCTTCTCAGCAAGTGAGACATTTATCCTGACTGCCATGTCCTATGACCGCTATGTGGCCATCTGCTGTCCCCTGCACTATGAGACCATCATGAGTGGCCAGTCCTGTATGCTGATGGCAGGAGCTTCCTGGGCTGTGGGGGGACTCTTTGGAGCCTTGTACACTGCTGGAATATTTTCTGGGCCCTTCTGTGGCTCCAGTGTAATCCCAGAGTTTTTTTGCAATGTTCCCTCCTTACTTAAGATTTCCTGCCCTGAAACACTCCTGGTGGTCTATCCCAGCATGGGAATAGCCGTGTGCCTGGGCCTGTTTTGTTGTGTCTGCATTGTGTTCTCCTATGTTCACATTCTCTCTGCTGTGCTGAGGATTCCATCCAGGAAAAGTCAGTCTAAAGCTTTCTCTACCTGCCTCCCTCATCTCATTGTCTTCAACATTTTTATGCTAAGTGCATTCATGGTTTACCTGAGGCCACCTGCAGATGCACCCCCACTTATTGACAGGCTGCCTTCTGTGATGTACACTGTGCTGCCTCCGATCCTGAATCCTGCCATCTACACCCTGCGGAATGGTGACATAAAACGGGGTCTGAGGAGGCTGCTGCCAGCCCTGCCTGCTCACCTGTGCCCTTCACCTAAAACTCCCTCCTGTAAGCAGGTCGCATGACCTCCAGGGTTTCATGGAGTCTTCTAACCTCTCACTTTGGGGAATCCTGGGGTGCACTATCTGTCTCTGTCTCTAGGAAGCAAACACCCCAGAGCTTCCTGAGGTTAGAAGCTGCACCCCACAAAGCCAATGTGTAGGTCATGGTGTAACCTGGCTCTCTGACATTACAAAGTATCTCTCCCTTGGTGGGAAAAGGTTTCTGAAAAGGTTGGCTATTTTACATGGTCAAATTTCATTTTGGATCATTTTTGTCTCATTTCTGTGTTTTATTTGTTTAAAACAAATGCAATTGTGAGGGTGAGGAGCGTAGCTCAGTAAAGCTGTGCCTGCCTGGCAAGCATAAGGTCCTGAATTAGGTATGCATTACCAAAAAAAAAGAAAACAAATAAAAAGGTAGCCACCCCTAAACCAAACAACAACATTGAGTTAGCGCAGTGGACCGTGTATGTAGAATCATCTGAACCACTAATGTGAAGCATGTGCATGTGTTTCTTAAAAATCAGACTGGCAGGTGCTGAGGCAGAACATCCACCGGCACAGCCACCAGAAAAGGACAGCTAAACTGCACCCTGACAGAGGGACCCTGTTCACCCAGGCTAACACTTTTCAGCAGGGGCCAGGGTGCCTACAATGCGGCTCACCCAGGTGTATCTCTATGCCTCCACATCTGTAACTCAGCAAACACAGAATTTCTGAATTCAACTTAAACTAGGATAGTGCTTTTAATCTGAATGTGAAATAAACTATGAGATCTGTTAAAAGTATTGGAGAAGTTACTGGACACAGATAGATTTCTTTTGGCTTATCACTAGTGTCCAAAATGTAAAAGACTTCTGTCCTCCTCTGTAATATACACAGAAATCCTAGATTTTTATCAGAATAACTTCTGAGCTTCACCTTTAATTATCCAGGAAAATAAAAGGCAGTTTTCTAATAATATCGTATGGCTTTTGTGCAGTATTTCAGTCATATGGACATTTTACTGCCACTTGAACTAATTAAACAGCCAGGTCAAGCCAGAGATTTAGTTCAGTGGCACCTTGCCTGGCTCACAAACACAAGGACCTGCGTTCGATCCCTGTCACTGGAAAAAAATATAAGAGCCAGGTATTCTTACTGAGATGTAGGCAGATATATTTAATCATGTACTTACAAATTCCCTGTCAAATATTTTTATTTTTACTATCATAAAATCATATTAAATAAAGGAAATAAAGCTTTTATGATACTATTTACAAGTACACTTATCTTTAAATTTCCACATACAGCCTGTGGGATAAGATAAAATTATTAGTTCTACGCATAAAGAAGAATAACATCACACTGCAACTACTCCCATGCTTTTCTACTCTCTATATGTACTTTAGCAGAACAGTAGCCTGCTGTGATTCTTACTAGCTGTGCCTGGAGATACAAAGGAAGCAATCTTTCTGTGTCCTCACTTGCCATGATGAACACCAACTTATGTAACGTGTAAAACAGGTCAAACCAGGATTTTTACCCTTGTATTCCTGCATCTAACCAGTTTTGGATATGATTTATTGAGCATCACAAGGAGAAAAATGAACCCACAATAAAGCAAAGGTATACTTTACCATAATGGAATGTGGCTGTGTCTCACAGTGGCTTTGCCTGCAAGAAGCAAAAACTCTTCTATGCATTCAACCACTTGGCAGACGGATGGCAAGTTGTGCACAAGGTCTCCAAAGAGCAAGAGGTGAGTTTTTTTTTTCCCATGGAATTCTCATTGCTAAATTTATATGCATTTAAGATTTCTTTTAAAAAAGGTTTTGTTATGAGTTTTCTCATACAGTTAGCCCAGTTCAGTAAAATGGCACATGAAAACCAGATTTTCAAGTGTTGGAGGAGGTCAAAAGTAAATCATCAGATTACTCATGCATGGTTGATGACGATGATAATGACCTTGACATTGGCCGTGTGAGCCAAAGTTCTGTGCCATTGAAACGGAGCAAGAGACAGGAAATGCAGACCTACTTAATTCAGACAATGAACAAAGGAGCAGTGTAAACACACACTTGACAAGTTGACATGATGCAAAATGGTCATGTAACCAAATACAACAATGCAATGATAGAAATAGGTTAAAAAATATATGGAGAATCTTGGAAGAGGTGAAAACTATTGTTAAGAATTGCAGCACTGCCACTCCATTTTGAAATCATTTGTAAGAAATGAAATGCCATAGAGGTTCTGAAACCCACCAAAAATTATCTCTAAGTACCAGTAGCCATACTCAAAATGTGTCAAGAATTCATAGGTCTGATGTATTTAGCAGGGCTGTCTATGGTAATCATAGGAATGTAAAAGGCTTCTAGGAAAATGAAGGGTACAAACTTGAGATTGGTAGAATATTGATGATAGGGAAGAGATTTGGTTCCCTTCTAAATTGACTGAGTTTAGATTTCAAAACCATCTACCAAGAAAGAAAAGGAGCTGATTGGAACAAGGGCAAACAACTTGCAAACTGTTCCAATACATGACAAACATTAACAGTGTGCAGCATTTCACAGTTGCTGCAGCTTCAGGCAGTGTACGAAAAAAAAGTCCCATCCAATTTAATATCTAATTTTACAATTGACATAAATAGTGATTTCATTCATATTTTAATCTATTTCTATTTCAATAAGCCTTACTGGAGAGTTTCCTTTCAAATATCACAAATGATATATTCATTCCTTAATATTATGGATATTCACCTAGACATATTTACACTATATATATATAAAATATGTATATCACATAGATATGTATATATTTTCACTATGACACCAGCTCCTTTTATTTGCAATTTATTTTTGAGATATTAAAATATGCACACACAATCAGAGTTTACCTCCTTGAACATAGTCACCTGAAGCATTAAAATGCCCTGCTTTCCTCTGTACATCATGGTATAAATGGGGCAATTTAAAAAAAAAACTTACATTTTTTGGGGGGAGGTTAAGACAGGGTCTCACTGTGTAGTTGAGACTGACCTGGAACTCACTATGTATCCCAGGCTGGTCTCAAACTCACAGTGATCCTCCTGCCTCAGCCTCCTGAGTGCCAGGACTACAAGAGTGCACCACCACCCCCAGCATTTAACTTACTTTTAAACACTTACATATCATATGAAGTCTCTTGAAAAGATAAATAATCCCTTGATATTTCTTTCCATGAAGTGCTAATGATATTTATAATTAGAGTAAAACTTAACTTATGTACATTACATACATTTCTATTCCACAACACAATCAAGCTTTGTTATTTATTAAAATTCAAAGGAAAATTACAGTAATGAAGCCATAATTCTGACTACTCTTTCATGCATTTCCATTACTGGATACTTTAAAATCCTTTACTCGTTACTACGGAGCTCACCAAGGAACTCTTGGTTATCTTTCTTTAGATGCCAGGACATTAGAACTGTGATACAATCCTCCTTTAACCCTTCTAAATATTTGCCACGTGCCATTTGCAAATGCTGTGACAGACGTCTCCTAAGTGCATCACTAGTATCTGCCCTGTGAAGCAGAGCACTAATTTCCAGTGAAAACATAACCCAGACAAAATGATGTTGCTAAAGTTCACACAGAATGGAACAGATATGCTCTTTACAGAGCTAGAGGATTTAGCATTTAGGATAAAGAACGTCCTTAAAATTTGTTTTTGAATCCTTTTAAACACAGCTTTTTATGAATTTTCCAGCACAAATTGAAAAGTATGTGAAAGATCAATGTTGATAATTCACCAAAATATGCACTCTACGATGTAGACCTAGTAGAGTAGAAGGTTGAATGAGCTCCCAGAGGCTGAGTTAAGTTTCACTCTCCGAGGAAAGCAACTCACTCGGAGCTGCTTTCAGTTAAGGCGGACACAGTATTTCCGAGGTTCCTGTGAATTGTCACTAGGATCCTATGGCTTTTTGGACATATGTGGGAAGACAGGAAAGAAGTGACCGGAAGTTGAGGGCTCTCAGCCCATCTCTGTGTCACAGCCTCGGCTGACCAACGTCAGGAGGTTGTGAAGGAGAAAACCCATGCAGAAGGTGGAGGACGAGCAAGACGAGGAGGAAGGATCCTCCACACAGCCGGGCTGAGGAGCAGAGCCCATCCGTGCCTCTGCAGGGCCTGAGGATCCCAGCCCGTCGCACTTCTGAACCTTGAATTTAAAAATGAAATGTCATCTCCATCCTCCTTCCGACAGCCAATTACTATATTTTCCCACTTAAAATACTGGTTGTATCTGTGCCTGATGTGTACATGTGTGATTTATCTGTTATTAGGATTTCTTCTAAAGACTCAGCTAATCCCCAATGACTTCATTCTCAAATGCACATTTTTTTTTCACATTTCAATTCAGTGTTTCTACAAAAATGAGTTAACTAAAAATTGATATGTTCATTCAGTACAATATTTTTTCAAAGACATGTTTAGTTTGTGTGGAGCATTTGAAGTAAGGTGAATTAGCATCAGGACTTGTTCAAGGGGAAGTCACAACAAAACCGATACTCTCAGAATTATGAATTACGTAGCAGAATATATCAATGACTTTGTGCTTCCCTTACCCACTATGCATTCATACCTGACCTCTTGTGTGATATTGACTTGATTACTAAAGCCGATATTAACATTACTGTAATGGATGTATTCACACTTCACTCTCTGACTTTCATGTTAAGTGTTTAGAGATTAGAAAATGTGAAACAAAGTGCTCTATGTTTCTTCATAGACACATTCCATTTAAACTATATTTCAGAATTTAGTAGAAATTATACAAACAGGAGAGTCCATGAGAAGAGTTTTAGGAGCAAATTTTAAAGGTATTTAGTAAGTCCACAGTATCTGAAGGCCTTCCCAATAGCATTTTCTACATCCTGTGGTATGGGCTTGGTGCCTAGGACCAGGCTGCATCTCTCTGGGCATCACCTGCTAGGTGTGAGACTTTTCCTGCCTTTGGGAGGGTGGAGACTGGTAAAGTGTGTGCCGTCAAGATGGAGGTCAATGAACATGAGTTCTCTCCCCTGAAGGAAGCAGTAGGCATCCTGACCAAAGAGACAGAATTGCAATCTGTAGGCAGAACAGGACATGATTTTTCACATTGCAGTTTCAGGGAAGGCCATGTGATAGTGAGAGTCTGGAAGACTCATTTATAATGCTAAGTTAATAGATTCCATGTATAATTAGAGAATGTCACAAATCAGCATATTACAGACAGTGTTCAGGAAAGAGAAATAAAGATGCATCCTGAAACATAATTTATTTCAAAAAATGTGAAACATTAAATGTTGCATTATATAGAGTACATTAAATAAGCATTCAACAAGTAAAACCCCTAT
>NW_022900915.1:45973121-45974699 GCF_012274545.1 Fukomys damarensis
TTGGATGACATCTTCAACACGGTAGAGAAAATGAACACATAGGAGACCAAGATGCAAACAAAGCATGAGAACCCATAGAGGACCCCGAGGCCCACACTGACACTGACAGCAGCATGATCCTGAGAACAAGTAAGCTCAAGAAGGGCAGGGACGTCACAGAAAAACTGGTGAATCCTGATGGAGCCACAGAACTCCAGGGAGAACGTCCCAGCTGAGTACAAGACGCCCAGGGCCCCCCCACTGAGCCAGGACACAGCCATCAACCGGACACAGCACCTTTTGCTCATGACAGCCTCATAGTGCAGAGGGTGACAGATGGCGATATAGCGATCATAAGACATGGCAGTGAGGATTCCCACCTCCAAAGCTGTTAACATGATCACCAAGAAGAGCTGACACACACATTCCCAGAAAGAGATGGAGTCTGTGAGGGTGATGCAGTTGAGAATATATTTGGGGACTGTGGTGGAAATGAGGCAGAGGTCCAGGAAGGACAAATGCCTGAGGAAGAAGTACATGGGGATGTGGAGGTGGTGGTCAAGAACTGTGAGGAGGACGATGGTCAGATTCTCCAGCGTGGACACCAGATAGACAAGGGAGAAGAGCGCAGCCTGCAGCCCCAGCAGCACCGTGCTGTCCGTCAGTCTCAGGAGCAAGAACCCCCACAGATGTGTATTATTCTTCATATTATAAAGTCTTGAAGCACCTTTTGAGTCTAAAAGAAACATAATGAGTTAAAAACATCACATTCCAGGGATCCAAGCAAGCCCATATGTGCAGCCTCACAGTTTTTTATTGATCAGTGCTGGGAGGGGCCTCTGTGTCCACCAACCAATGAAGGGACAGAACATGAGGCACTGAGATTCAATGGAGCCCTATTTCAGTATCCTCAGGGAAAGATAAGCTTGAGACCTTTGGTAGGAAAGTGGGTGCAGCTGGAGTCTGTGATGTTATGTTAACTGAAGTAAATCAGAAGCACAATTTAAAGATCACTTAGTTTCTCGTCCATGATGAACTCAACATATAAATAAAGATCAAATAAAAAAGATAGCAGGAAACAGAGAAATCTTTTGTAAAGGGAAGGAGACAAAGAGATGGAGGGATGTATGAGAGTAGAAAGAATTGAGATGTGTTATGTAATCTGCCATTGCTCACTGTGAATGTAGTCATCAGGCACTGCAAACAGGCACTAAGACAAAGAAACACTGATGTTCTCCCAGCACATCATGTATCTTGCCATTTTTGAGACATCCATAGACTAGCATCATAAATTAAAGTGAAAGTTTAAAAATGAAAAAAAATATTTGACTAAATTGTAAAACAATGATGTATACAGCACTCTAATGTGATTCAGATAACATTTATTTTGAAAGCATAAACATTCTACATACCTCCAAAATAATGTGAAATTTCTTGTGAATATTTCATTAACATCAAGATTTAGAGGGTTGGCTGTGTAATAATAACCAGGAATAGGGTATAGGGTGCACCTTTTCATATATGAGTATTATCCTCCTGGATTACAAGTCCTGGGTGAAACATCTGCTGGCTGCCTATGCAATATGTAAACCAGGCATT
>NW_022900915.1:45975199-45978065 GCF_012274545.1 Fukomys damarensis
TCTAGCTATAGTGGATGAGCACATAAAATTTTATAATGCCTACTGGTTTTCTGAGGATGAATTTCACTTCTAACACTCTAAAGATGTATATGATTACAATACATGGATTTGCTGAAGTTCTGCCAAAGCCTTTAGCAAAATATTCTTGATACAAAGGGGAAATGTTGTGGAAGGAATTGGCAAGTAAAACACAGAGAGGCAGCACAATGGAAGTAAAATAATGAATTTACTCACCAATGAGGGTCGATTGCACATAAGCAGTGCTTAGATTGACCCTTGCTGGTGAGTAAATTTGCTATTTCACTTCGATTCTGTAACCTCTGTTTGTTCCACCTGACAATTCCTTCAACAACAGAAATAAGGGTCAGGAAAAAGCTGAAAGATAAGGAAAGGGACTATGGTATTCAAAATCACATGACACATGTATTACAGAGGTTAGTATAGACAGTTCCACATTAAAAGTGTCCTGTGCTTTTGTTCTTGGCTTGAAGCAATCTCATCTTTTATTGTACTACACAGTGAGTTTTCAGGGGACAAACGTTAGTACAGAGCAGGGTCAGCAGCTGTGTCAGATGAGATCAGGGATGCTGAGCATTAAGGATGCTCTTTCCTTGTGCCACCCCAATGCCAGAGAAACACAGCACTAGTGTTATGAGGGGCAGATACCTTCCTAGCAGGTTCCTGTAGCAGTGAGCTGACCGTTTAATAAATCAAAGGGACTGACAGGTGTGAGAAGGGTGAGGGTGTGGGGATAAAGAGACAGGATGGGAAAAGAAGGGGGAAGAGAGGAGACAGAGGGACAGAGAGAGACACACATAACTTTGGGAGAATGATGTAGTGAGGAAGAAAAATACTGCAGAAGGGAAAAAAAAAACTTTGTAGGAAAAGAGTCACTTTTTCCTTCAGCACAGAGTATAAGCAGAACATTTTAATTTCCCTGCCAACCCCGACCACAGACAGCCAAGAGAGTGAGTGAGAATGGACAGAGCATGTCCAGGAGGAAGACTCTTCACTGACCTCACAGAAACCAGGTATGGCAGTGAAGCAATTTTCTGAGGAGTAAATTACAGATTTTCAGGGAGAGTGAAGAGAAGTGTGGCTCCTGCCCTGTGTCTCTGGTGGCTCTTTGTCCAGAAGAGGTGGGTCTTTTAAGCACTCACAAACTCTCCTTGCATGGGCTTCTCCCATGAGGCCACACTGCAAATATACACTGAGCTTCCTGGTATCCAAGAGCCTGGAGACCAGGACAACACTGAGGGCTGTAGGTTGCTCTTGTGCTCTTTCCTTCAGTGAGTCCCAGCGGGGAGCTCTGGGGCTCACTAAGATCAAGCTGTTGCAGCCCTCTCTCTCTGTGTTTAACATGGCTGGGACTAGCATGCACATCCTCTTAAAGATGTAGGACCTTAAAGGCTGCATCCACATGACCTTTGAGAGTAGCGATCTCAGCTCAGTTTCACTTGAAGGACACTATAGACAGCACTGTAACTTGGGGTCTCTAAATTGATTTAGTCGAAGCCCTAGGTCATCACACTTCCCCTGGGCATGTGACTCTCCCCTGGCTTTCAATCTTGGCTTCCTGATTGCACTGTGCCTCAGATGCCTGTGTATGGGTTTTCCTGAGCAACACAGGCCCAACTTCCTCGGATTCCTTCAGGGTGTGGACAAAGCCCTCAGGAATCCCCTAAAAATCATGGCTTCACTTGGGTGGAAGCTATACCCAGAGCACACTCAGCACGGGCTTCTCAGGCTGTGGAATAAGGTGGGGTTTATTTTCAGAGCCTGGTGCTATAATGTTCTTCTATTTTAGTAAGGGATCCACAAAACCCCACTCAATACTCATGATTTTGCTTCAAGTTATTGCTCTCCAGACACAGTGTATCACCCACTCTCCATGCTGCATGTTTCTAGAAACTTTTTATGGAAACCTCACATTTCTCATGGTGTTGATGCTGTGCACTTTCCTGCCCCTCTTTGCCTGGCACCCTTCCAGTGTTTCATACAAGCCTTGTTATAGACCCACACACCATTACCACAGGAACCTCACCAGCAGTTTACAGGTTTCCTACAAACCTCGAGGGACTTAAGTGGAACCGACCCAGGTCAATGTAGAATTTTCTCCATCAGTGCTGCACCTATGGAGCGATAAAGATGGCAGATTTGTCCATCTTTAAATTTTCAAGAAATTGTCTCAGCAATGTTTTATAGTTTCCATATTTTGATAAACTCATCACTAAATATTTCAGTTTGCATTGAAATCTGTATCTATCAGTTCAGCTGCCAGAATGAAACAGCACAGACTGTGCAGATAACACAACAGTAATGCGATTTCTCAAGATCTGGAACCAGATGCCCAGGACCAGAGTTTGGGCTGCATTATGGCTGCTGTGCTTTAGGTCCTTGGCTGTGCCGGCCCCATCCTAGTGCCTCACACCATGGCCATCTGCAGTTGTGCCTTTGTGTGTGTGTGTTTGTGTGTATATTTGCTTCCTGGTCTCTCTCCATGTGTACTGACACCCTGTCTTATGGGGCACCAGTAAGCCTGGCTGACAGCCACCCCATCTTGAACCACCTCTTTCCTGTGGCTGGTTCCAAACACACTTCTCTCATGTGAGATGCCAGGGATTTCAAGCTCGATATTTGGATGAGTTGAACACAGAACATTGTATGAATGACATTGTTCTGCTTTTCATTTGTATTTTCTTTCAAAACATACAAGAAACACATTTTATCACACAGCAATTTAACCTAACATAGTAGTTTTCACACCTGTTTTTCAAACTTCATAAATCTTATGAATTTTAAAGCCTGAGAGTGCATAGATTAATGGAAAATGCTTGTCTAGTGCACACGAGCCCAAGTTTTGATA
>NW_022900915.1:45978384-45992715 GCF_012274545.1 Fukomys damarensis
TATATATATATATATATTTCCTTAAAAATGTATTTCTTCATCCCTAAGCTTATATTTTCTTGCCTTATTTAAATAGGGATAAAAAGAGAATAAGAGAATACTATGTTTTTTTGTTTACATCGAGAGCATAAAAAATTCTGTTCTTCAACATCAAGGATGATGATGTCTGTAAAAGTTGGTTGAATTACTTGGCTAGTTGGTTTTGGTTTTCTTCCTGAATTTTTAAAATAATTATTTCTTTTTTAATTTTAGTTAGCAGATATCTTATATAAATAAACAACTGCCTTAAGGAGAGGGAGGCTTGTTGCAGGAGAGAGAGAGACAGAGACAGAGAGGGCAGGAAGCTTGCAGTGGGAAGAATCCCCCTGACCATACAAGAAAGGACCTACCTTGGGAGTGCAGCCCAAGGCGGAGGCCTCTTTGGGGCATGAACGGTCTTTGAGGTGAGCAGGGCTTGCATAGAAGAAAGTGCTCTGCAATCTAATTCTTTTTTCAGGTTTTTTGCTTTTACTTGTGTTAGTCATTTTATTTCATTTTGCTTGTTTTTGTAGATGCCCCTTCTTAGTTAAACACATGGTTCTC
This sequence comes from Fukomys damarensis, assembly GCF_012274545.1. NCBI lineage: Eukaryota > Metazoa > Chordata > Mammalia > Rodentia > Bathyergidae > Fukomys > Fukomys damarensis. The sequence continues at coordinate 45,978,967 of NW_022900915.1, forward strand.
ACTACTTGATTTCTGAAGCATTTGTCATGAATAGTTGTTGAGCCCCACACTTCCCCAGGGCAGGCCAGCACCACCCTTGGTGCCCTGGAGCGCACCTTGCAGGCCATGTCATTGGAGTATGCTGCTTGGTTCATGCAATATCTGAAGCCACATCACAAAGGCACTGGGGTTGGGGCTGAGGCATGAAGGCCATAGTTATGAGCTCCAGCAGACAGAGCAGAAGTGAACAGCAGAGAGGGCCTCTCTGAGGCTACGCAATAAAAATAGAAGCCCATTGGGAAAGATAAGAAAATATCTGCAATAAAGTCACACTCGGACACCATGGTAAGCAGAATGGTGGGCTCAGCTCCTCCCACAGAAACCCAGACTCACTTTGGGGAAAGAGCAGCTGAAACCTGCAGTAGAATTTTTCAGAGTTCAGTGATACAAGACGTCAGGGACCTCAGCTTGGGGCTTGCAGACAGATATCAGCCTGAATCTCAGCAGAGACATACCCTGAAGGTGGCCCTTAAAATATATATATATATTTTTTTTTTCTTTTCTTATCTTCTGTCTCTCCCTTGTACTTCTGCATCTCTCTCTCTTTGTTACTGTTCATGTCCCATTTCAGATTGTTTTTCTCTGTCTTTCCTTCTCTGGATTGTTGTTTTATAGGAAGTTGAATAGAGTTTCTAGCTACTCTACTGCTATCAGATTGCTCTGCACTTGAGACATCATCAATGCATCAAAATCTCCACCGTCAAAGACCGCAGTGATAGTGCTGATGTCACAAAAATGAAAGGAAAGAATTCCCAATGGACAGAGGCAAACAGAAGAAAATAAAATAGTATGGGATGATATGTCAAAGTGTAACCTAAATATGCAAAGTCTGTATTTATATAAATAAATAAATGAGTAAACAGGAAAAAGATACAGATTCCCATGCAGGGTGCTGAGTGCTTTATTTCTGCCATGTTAAATATGCCATCTCCAGCTTCATTTAGGGTGCACAATGGCCTTGCTCCGTGGAGTACTGAAAATAAAATAGTATGGGATGATATGTCAAAGTGTAACCTAAATATGCAAAGTCTGTATTTATATAAATAAATAAATGAGTAAACAGGAAAAAGATACAGATTCCCATGCAGGGTGCTGAGTGCTTTATTTCTGCCATGTTAAATATGCCATCTCCAGCTTCATTTAGGGTGCACAATGGCCTTGCTCCGTGGAGTACTTTGTGGATTGCAGGGAGGGCTCTGTGTGCCTGTACAAGTGTGAGATTACACAGGTGATCCTCACAGTCATCCAGAGTTGAAATCTGTGCCTCCTCTACAACTTGGCAAGGGGGAAAGGGACTGGCATCTTGTCTTGTGGTCATCTTTCTAAGAACAACACTCACATTCATGAGAAAGAATCTGACAAGGTCAAGTGAGAGGGACTGCAAAAAATGTAGCCCAAAACTACAGAGGTCATAAAAACTGAGGAAATCTGACAAATGTAATATAAATGTACTGTAACATGGTACATTAGATCAAATTGTGAACATAAGGATGACATTAGGTTACTAATAAGTAAATATAAATAATTTATGGTTTTTAATTAATACCAATACCATCATTAATGATATATATATTGTGACAGATATACCTACCATGTACGATGTTACTATTAAAGGAAACAGATGTGTGGTATACATGAACTTCCTAAAATTTTGTAAATACTTTGTAAAAACAAATTTACTGTATAATAAAATTTAAAAAATTAAATATATGTCACCTGTGCTTAATGTTCTGAAACCTACATTAGTATAAGCCAGCAGCCCCTGATATATATGTTCTATCTGTGTAATTTCCCCTTTTTCCAAATTCATCATTCGAGCATGTGAGCCCTCAGTGAGGCTTTCCATGTAGAAACATCTGTTATTATCTGGATTAATATATTAATATCATGCCCTGTTATTTCCAGGTATTGTTGAGCTGTGCTTCATCCTTCACCTACTGAGGGACTGCAGAGTTGCTGTTAAGGTTTGAAGGTGCTGAACAAGACCTCTATACACACCCAGACCCAGGATGTGTTTGGTCTGCATGTTTGAGGCATTGTAGTAAGTACCCATGGGCCGAGTTGCTGAGTCCTATGGTCAGAGCACTCTTCAGTATTTGGTGGGCTAAGAAGAAACCTCTTCCAAACTTGCTTTTCCCCTGAGGGAAAAAAATACAAAACCTGAGTAAAACACAAGCAATCATTCCTTGAAATTACTAGGCAATGACTAGTCCCTGGTACACTGGCCAGAAATTCAGGCTCAGCTGGAGAAACCTAGTAAGACAGTCCACTGGAAAATTTCTTCCAGACTTTAGTGCTGGGATCTGTGGCATTTTCAGGACAACAATTTATCAGCACTTCTAATCACTACATTGACCGCAATTGATATGGGCCGATGGAACAGGTTTATGAATCAGGGAACTAGAAAAGAGAAAGCTGGTCAGGGTGAACTCTGATTGAAAAGACTTCTAAAGTGAAAGAAAAAGGTACTGAATAGTTTCTCTGGTATGAAAAACTATAATGGTACATAGGATCCTAGTGATATAATTGACCATGTGAAATAGGAAGAAAGGGGAGAAGGGTGTGGAGGAAATGGGAAGGGTAGGGGATAGGTAATAAGGGAAAAGGAAAAGAAAATGAGAAAATGAAAAATTGGAAATAAAATATTTATAAATAGGGAAGGGAGTTGGGGGTGAAGGGAGGGCAGGGGTATAGGGAAAAGTGAGAACCAAGCCCTGTTATGTAAAGGCACAAGATCCCAGTGATGAATGTAACTGTACTGTATACCTAAAATGTGGCAATAAACTCAATGAGAAAAAAAAGAAACAAGATCAAATGTTGCTTAGCCATATCTCTCACTGTCCCTAAGTCACATGTGTTTAAAAGTCCCTGTGCTTGTGGCTCACTGCTGTGAGGATTTCCTTGCCATGAGTAGATGTCCCTTCTGTACCTGTCATAACTGAGAAATACTCACCGTTTGTACAGTGTAACCATGTGAGCTTCTTGTTCACTTGGACTATAGTAAGCCCTTTATACAGTAAATGGTCATAAATAAAGAAAAAAATGAACACAGAAAAAGTAAGATCCAGACAAAGCAGAAGCTGTCACCCATAAGAGAGCAGTCACAGTTGAAGTCCAGTTAAGAAACCAGCTTCTCAAAGTACAAATCATGTTCATTCACAAACAAAGAATAAGTTGGAGAATCTCTACAATTCATCATTCCTGGTGTTCAGGAATAACCAGACTTTACGCCCATATGGAGACCCTGAAAATGAATCAGACCTTGTAATAAATACACAGGGATAGTTATTTTGAATCTAAATTAATAAAAGAAAGTACATTTTCATCACACACAGAATGTCATTATAAGAAAAACATTATCAGCCAGGTGTGGTGTTGCACACCTGTCATCCCAGCACTCGGGAGGTTGAGGCAGGAGGATTACTGTGAGTTTGAGATCAGCCTGGGCTACATCATGAGTTCCAGAGTGGTCTCAACTACATCGTGAGAACTTGTCTCAAAAACAAAACAAAACAAAACAAGAAAAAGACTTTCAACAAATAAAAACTGTATGAGCAAATATAAATTATCAAATCAAAAATGCTAATTCCTAAAATAAAAGTTTTAATGAAGCAGTAAGTAAATTAATGGCAACACAATTGAAAATATGTAAGATGATGAACTAGATAAGAAAGAATACAGATCATGCCAGAAAACTATTTGTAGGTATAGTATCCAGAAGTTACTCAAATTTCAGAAAACTATTTGTAGGTATAGTAGCCAGAAATTACTCAAATTTAATGGAGTACAAGTTTTAAAGGCATAGGGTAGTAAAAATAAAGTCAAGCAGATTACATACATGCAAATAGACAAAACAAAGTAACCATGAGATTATTAAAATGTAAGTATACAGAATAATCTTAATTTGGCAAGATAAAATACATAAAGAGCAGAAAACAGACTAAAAACAAAGACAAGTTGTCATTAAAAATACTGATGGCCTTCATGAGGCAAGAAAAATGTATTAGGTATTGAAAATCAAACTTACACCATGAAACAAAAGCAGCTGTCAATTGTATTTTTTTTTATTTTCAGAAAGCATATGATTGAACACAAACAAAGATAAAAAAATTTTATTAGATAACAGAAGACTAAACAAAAGCGTCAGTGGTAGACCTAAGCTTAAAAAAAAAAAAATTCTAAGGAATTGAGAGAATGCAACTACACAGCACATTCATCTTCAACATTTCTCTCAAATGAAAAACTCAAGAAAAAATACTAGGGATAGTCAAAAATGAGTTTTTGTGGTTACTTTAATACATCAACCTGACTGGGCACAGGTGCGCCATGTACCCAGTAATGCACTATGTCTGTGTGTCTTTGATCCGGCTTCTGGGAAGCAGCTCATGGGCAGGAGGCTGAGTGCAGGAAGCAGCTCTGCACAGTGTAGGCAGCATGGGCCGGTCTCCCAGGCTCACGCAGAAGCAAAGAAGAGGAAGAGCGGATGGATGTGGTCTCTCCTTCAGCAGAGACACCCAGGTCTCCAGCCCTCTGCCAGCCAAGGGCCAGGGTCTCAGGCTGTAACACAGATCGAAATTCCACCCTTATAACTTTTTCTTTGTATGGAGGCATATGACCAAATATGTGCAAAGGCCAAAGAGTAATCATATAGGAGTGTTTGAACTATACTCTAATTTACTTAAAAGTGATGTCTATTTAAAAACGAAAGTTGTAATACTGATGATGGCTATAACTATGATTACACAAGTAACACCTATGACAAATGTAACGGACCGAATGGGAACTAAGATTTTACACAGGGTAGGGTTATATTTTACAAGTAGCATGTTACTAACTGAAAGTAAAGTAAGAAAATTTAAGTATGTATATTTTAATTAGTAGCACTTTTGTTCGTGAACATAATTCTTTTGACTACTCAAGATGCAAACCAATTTGGACAAGAATTGAATCAATGTTGACCTTATGGGGAAATTTGATTCTGTTCTTGTCCAATTTGGGTTGTCATCAGAATCATGGAAAAAATTGAGTTCATGAACTAGGCACCACCTTACTAGGAGGATTAAACATACATAAGAAAGATAGACAACACGCTTTTATACAATTATAAAACATATTCAGATGATCTCTAAAGCTGACAGAAAATAAAAAGACAGGAACAAAAAGAGAAGACGCCAAAAGAAAATAATATTTACTAGCAGAATCAGTGGATTGGCGTTTTTTCTGTAATTGTAGTGTTAAGCTTATATATAGCTAACAGATGTGAGGCACGATTTTTTAGACCCCCCCGGGCTAAGAATGACTTTGAGATGTTCCTTTTCAGTTCTGTTAAAATCAGTTGGTTGTATAAATTTTGTTTGGTGATAACTGCTTTGAGAAAACGGACCCAGCATACTATGAAGAAGTAAAAAGTGCAAGGCTAAGGATAAACAGGACCAGTGTGGCTGTCTTATGGAATGAACAGTCACTGATACAATCAATAATCAATCATCACAAGTTCTCTTATTTGCATCTTTATTGTTAATCAAAAAGTTTGAAAATTCCATTTGAAGGTACTATGACACACGCTCACACACACACACACACACACACACACACATTAAGTATCCTTCAGGTGTGAGAAAGAAAGCAGCCTCCATGCAGTGATGGACAGCTACTGATGTGCACACCTATTAAATTAGAGAAGAGAAGCCAGACAATACCAGTCGTATGTAACAATAACAAAACAGATGTGATTTTCCTCCTGATGGATGAAACACAGGATCGATAAACCAGGAAATCTTGAAGAGTATTTACTGTATGAGCTGAGCAAAGAGTGGGAAGGACAGGAAGAAAGGCAACTTTTGTCAGGAAAAGTATTTTTTGTTTGTTTTAAATCCCTTTAGTGTTGAGTAACATGCTAGTTGTGTTCTTATCCAAAAGTGTGTCATCAAAGATATGGGAAAAAGAAGACTTAAAAATTGAATGCAAACTAAGTCAAATTAAATGACTGTACTTCAAATAAAGCATATAACCATTATTAAAAATAAAAAGACACCATTCTATATACTTTGTGGAATAGAGTTTAAATATATACCTTCATCTAAAGGGTGAAAAGTGCCCCAAATATGTCTTGAATATTTTATGTGGGCTCATTTGGGAGTGGGGTCACTGCAGCCATGTGAATCTTCTGTTGTGAATTCTCTAGAACTGTGCAAGTGACTCGTGTTTTGATATTGCTGGGATCCCAGTTTTTCAGTATTAAAATATGGAAAATTCAGGGACACAAAGGAGAACAGGAAGGATGTCACTGACATCAGAAAACACCCAAAGAACTCATGATATAAACTCTCCTCCAAAGATAGCAAGCTGATAAAATTTTAAGACCAGGGCCAGAACTCAGTGTTATGAGTTAGATCCAGTGTGTTTCTTAACAGCCTGGCCTGTTTGGAAGTGATTAGACTATGGGGTGCTAGACTTGCTTTGCTGTTACAAGTTGAGGTACAGTTGGAATAGATGTTTTACTGGGGTTTCAGCTAAACTTGTGACCTATGAAGATTTCCCCCTCCTTGGTGTCCATGGGCTCTCTGCTTCCTGGTCCCATGATGTGAGCAGCTTTTCTCCACAAAGGCCATTACCCAAGCCCTTTCTGTCTCAGACATATCCAACTTAATACAAGGGGAAATGATCCTCTCTTAATGAGCAGGTGAGCAAGACTGAGATCCACGTATTTCTTTCTAAATATGAATTCTGATGTCTTCTTCTTGGTACTAGCCAGAGTTATTCACAAAGAAAACTTAAAAACATAATTCCATCTAACCTTCTCTTCTCCTATCCTACACTGACACAAGAGCTAATTCAAGTATTTGGGAAGTTATTGATCCTACATTGCAAAGGTGTTCAATCTCTTGCTCTAACTAACATGCTGCATTGCTTTTTACTGTATACTTTGTTTCTCTCTTTGGAAAAATTCCATTTGGTTTATGTTCATGAAAATAAAGATTGTATTCAAGAAAATATAAATGGATATCCTTAGTAATGCAGAGGAGAAATGAGTATTACAATTATCATTTACTTCTCTATACTTCTAATTGTATGTCTGATTTCCCATGGAGGAGAAATCAAGCTTTATAAATTTTAATGTTATTTCAGACCATACAGGAGATAAATGGAATTTTGTTAATTATATTTTTTATAGTTAAAATTATGTTGGAAGAACTTAGCTAAAAATTTTCATCTAATTTGATTAAAAATTTTACATGGAAAAGAGATAAATAAATATATATTTTAAAATCCTACAGGTCTATCTTTAAAAGATATTTCATTTTCAGTACTAGTCAGTGAAGGATATGAAAAGATGAGCATTATAATTTATTTCACTTTTCATGTCATTGTGATTTGGTTTTGCAAAATCATAAGTAGAAGAAAGTTATTAGGGATATTTGATAGGGGGAATCTTCATATATTCACTTTAAATGAACTGCGCAAATTACAAAGTTTTGGTTACAAATATCTTTGATTGTGCAACTCTATGATAAATAGAATTAAGGGAGTATACAATGAGCTTGCTATAGTACTGTTAAATATCAGAGCCACGTCCTTCATGGTGTTGCAGAGTAAATTCTGTAGCCAGCAATCTGTGTAGAGAAAACAATAGTGATTATAGTGCTAATGGTCTTGAGGCATAACCACTTAATAAGGCTATTCAGACCTTTTCCCTTGGGGCATCCTGGGTATTAGTTAAGAGCCCTTACACAGATCTGCTGTGTACCTTGTACCTGAACTCATTTTCAAGTGATTCAAGACTTGAAATTTATAAAAGACAAAGGACTTTCCTATTTGCTTTACTTTGCACTCTTTCCTTTGAAATTAACGCAGCTTAGTAGGAATCTTTGAGCCTCATCTAAAGCCTAGAGGTGCACCTGTATGTCATGAAGACCATCTGCAAAGACAGCTTGATGTTGTAACTCATCTTCAGGTCAAAATTATTTCTAATTCAGTAGATCTTTTGGAATCATTTCCTAAAAATACATTTGACAAGTTAACCTTTGTTTGGGTGATTGAAGAGCTGGGATTATTTTAAGGTATGGATTTCAAATGTCCTTTGATAATATGTTAAAATACTCCATTTCAATGTAAATTTTTAGACTTTTTTGTACATTAAATAACTTTAGGAAAGAGCCAAAAATAATTTTAATGGCTGACTTCTGTTTTTTTCTCTTGTCTGCACCATGTTTATTTGTACCCACTGCCACTGGAAGGGCCCGACCCACAGGGCTCTCTCTGCACTCACACCACACGCTCTACAGAGTCACCACAGCCTGCTTCTCCCCAGGTCACCCAAATGCCCAAAAACACACTCCATCCCCAGGTGTGTTTCCTAAGTTGTCCTGCACACAGCTCTGTTCTGTGAACTCTTTCTCTGAATTCCAGTGTCAACACCAATGCCACCCAGGTAAACGCCCTCCCCCACATTAATCTCCACAGTAACACCTTTTCCTACCTTAAGCATTGTCACTACCTTAGATTTTTCCTTACAAATTTTTTCATTTGTTCTTCTTCTTGGCTTCCTCCAAGGAAAACCCAGCTCCAAGGAAAAAGATTATTTCTATCATTAGTTCATTTATGATACAAATAGGAAACCTTTTTTATGTTGTCATTAGAGAAGATGTACTGCACTTAGTAACCAATAATTTGTTATATATTCTGAACACAGAAAGAACATATCTAATAGCATTAGAAAGTGAATTGAAGAAACCATGACATCAGGGAAATATAATCAGGCAAAAGGAGAAATGTACTATGTCAAGATCAAATTTGAAAAACAAATCAAACAGTAGGAAGCCTCATACCAAGGCTCTGGTACATGTGTGACCCAAAGGATATTCACAGTGTGGGATAACTCAGCTTTCTTCTCCTGTCCTGTTCAATATTTTAGTATTGCCTGAGCTGAAGATAAAACAGTAAAGATTGAACAGTAAAGCTTTAATTACATCCTCTTGCTCACATCCATAAGGACACAGAAAGTGGTTTGCCTGTGTTGCACTGTTTAGTATAAGGGTATGACTTCATGACCATTTAAGGAACTCGAAAGACATGGGATTTTAGATTGTCATTCAAGTAGAAAAAGGTTTGTCATGAAATATGGCTCAGTAATAGTTGGACACAAACATCCAGTGAGTTGTTAGAGCTCCCATGTTTAGGAAAGTTGTACTCTTCTCAAAACAAAGTTGAGGATACAGCAAGAGGTGAGCTCTTATAATGACTAATGGGGGCAAATTTACTTGTTTATACATTTGTGTGTCTCTTTCATAGTTAGTGTAATATTTCTGTAGGTAGCATGCTGTTTCATACCTGTGTGCACTATGTAACGATCATATCAAAGTAATTAACACATGGCATTAACAGTTTTTCATGTTTTTGTTATGAGAACATTCAGAATCTTTCCTTCTAGCTGTCTGAAATATCCTATGTAATGAGAACAAATTCTGTACATATTAAGGCAAAACAGGACGACCCATAAACCCTGAGAATTCCTTCCCAAAACTCTGAGTGTCAAAACTCTAAAACTATAAACAGGGCTAACTAACCTCACCTGTTATTCATATGAATTGTTTCATATTAATAAAAGAGTCTCCATTTGGCATGGAGCTTCACAGTGGATCAGCTACACTTCACACATGAGATACATAGTTCGATCCTTAGCTGGAAAGGGAAGCATGGGAGAGGAATACGGAAGAGAGTTGAGAGGACGGGAACAAGATGATACAAAGAAAACGACCGAAAATTAGAGGGTGAGAGGAAAGGGAATTTTTAAGAAAATGTAAAATGTTTTTAAGGTGCAGTAGTTATATGCTTCTTTTACAACCGAATGTTTGTGAATTTAATGTCACTATTTTGGGCCTTATTATTACATTTTCTCTTATTGTGTGTGTCCTCATGTTGACAGGCAGTGAGGAGGCTGTAGCATGGTCAACACCACCTTGATGACAAGTTTCCTTCTCATGGGGTTTGCTGAGGACCCCGAGATGCAGACACTCTGTGCTGTGCTCTCTCTGCTGATGTACCTGGTGGCCCTGATGAGTAACCTTCTCATTGTCACTGTCCTTACCTTGGACTCGCAGCTCCAGACACCCATGTACTTCTTCCTGAAGAACTTGTCCTTGCTGGATGTCTCCCTGGTGTCTGTGCCAGTCCCAAAGTTCATCCTCAACAGTCTGACTCACAGCAACTCCATTTCCCTTCCGGGCTGTGCCTTCCAGCTCCTTTTAATAACATCCTTCTCAGCAAGTGAGACATTTATCCTGACTGCCATGTCCTATGACCGCTATGTGGCCATCTGCTGTCCCCTGCACTATGAGACCATCATGAGTGCCCAGGCCTGTGTGATGATGGCAGGAGCTTCCTGGGCTTTGGGGGGACTCTTTGGAGCCTTGTACACTGCTGGTACATTTTCTGTGCCCTTCTGTGGCTCCAGTGTAATCCCAGAGTTTTTCTGCAACATTCCCTCCTTACTCAAGATTTCCTGCTCTGACACACTCCTGGCGATCTATCCCAGCATGGGAATAGGACTGTGTCTGGGCCTGTTTTGTTGTGTCTGCATTGTGTTCTCCTATGTTCACATTCTCTCCGCTGTGCTGAGGATTCCACCCAGGAAAAGTCAGTCTAAAGCTTTCTCCACGTGTCTCCCTCATCTTGTTGTCTTCACCATTTTTATGTTAAGTGCACTCATGGTTTACCTGAGGCCACCTGCAGATACACCTCCAGTTATTGACAGGCTGCCTTCTGTGATGTACACTGTGCTGCCTCCCATCCTGAATCCGGTCATCTACACCCTGCGAAATGGTGACATAAAAAGGGGTCTGAGGAAGCTGTTGTCAGCCCTGCCTACTCAGTGGCTGCCCATCATGTAAAATTCCTTTATATCTACAGAACACGGGAACTCCAGTGTATCATGGAGTCTTCTCAGCTCTCAGTTTGGAGAGTTCTGGAGTGTTGTTATCTATCTCTTGCCCTATGAAGCAAACACCCAAGAGCCACCTGAGGTCAGAAGCTGCACCCCAAAAAGCCAATGTGTGTGTCATGAAGTCACCTGACAATCCTCTCTGACAAAGCAACTTTCCCTTGGTTCTTAGCTTTCTGAAAAGATTGGCTGTGTTTTGTGATCAGATTTCATTTTGGATCATATATTATCTCATTCCTGTGTTTCATTTATTGAAAACAAATCAAAAGTTGAAGGACAAAATGTAGCCCAGTTGTTCTCTGTCTGTCTTGTGAGCATAAAGTCATTAATTTGATGGGCAGTATCAGAAAAAAAATCTGCAGTAGGATCCACCCCCTAAAAAAATCAATAATTTTGAGAACACACATTGGGTTCATTATGTGGGAAGCATCTGAAGCTCCAACGTGAAACATAGTCCTGTTTTCTCAGTAATCAGATTGGCAGGTGCTGAGACAGAACATCCACCTGCAAAGCCACAAGGAGGGGACAGCTGAGCTGTCCTCACTGAGGAACCCCATACACCCACGCGGATGGTTTCCAGAAGGGTCCAGGGTGCTTCCAATGCAGCATACCCCAGTGTGTCTAGGAGCCTCCCATTGTGTAATTCAGCAAGTACAGAATTTCTAAATTTAATTTAAGCTAGGATAGTACTTTTAATTTGAGTATGAAAGAAATTACGGAATCTGTTAAAATTGTTGCAAAACTCACTGAGCAAGGACAGATTTCTTTTGCCTTATTCATTAGTATCCACAAGCAGAAGACTTTTCTTGGTCTTCTCTGTAAAGTGCTTAGAAATCCTAGGTTTTATCAGAATAACCTTTGAGCTTCACCTTTAATTATCTATGGAAATAAAAGACAGTTTTCTAATAGTATTCTATGGTGTTATTCTCTTTTTCAGTCATATTGACAACATTTTATTATCTTTTCCACTAAATAAATATCCAGATCAGGCCAGGGACTTAGCTGCTGCCTCAAAAGCAGAAGATACTGAGTTTGATCCCTGTCACTGAAAAAAAAAATTCAGTCAGATATTTTTACTCAGATGTAGGCAAACATAATTAATCATGACCTTAAACGTTTCCTGATAACCATTTTTATTTTTACTATCTTAAAATCATGTTAAATAAAGAAAATATAGCTTTTATGATATTGCTTACATGCAAACTTACTTTTAAGTTTTCTCAAAATAGCCAGTAGGACATGATAAAATTATTTGTTCTACCACTAAGGAGCATAACATCAGGTTACAGCAATTTCTTCCATATTTTCCTACTGTATATTTGTATTTTAGCATAACAGTAGCCTATTGTTTGTTTCAGTACCTTTGTCTGGGGTGCTCAGGAAGCAACATTTGTATTTACTGACTTTGAAGAATGAAGACTAAGTTGTATACTCATGTAAAAAATATCAAATGAGGAGATTTACCCTCATAATCCTTCATGTAACCATTTTTGTGTATGCTACTCTTCTAAAGTAAACACATACTTTACCATAATGGAATGTGGCTATGTCTCACAGTAGCTGTTGCTGGGGGAAGCAAAAACCCATCTGTGTGTTCTCCCACATTGCAGATGAATGGCAAGTTGTCTACAAAAGCTCCAAAGGAACAGCAGCTGAGTTCTCCCCTTGAAATTCTCATTGCTAAAATTATATGCATTTTTATTTCTTTTTGAAAAGGTTTCTTCGGATTATTCTCATGCAATTAGTCCAATTCAGCAAAATGTCTCATGAAAAATAGATTTGCAAGTGTTGGAGGAGGTCACAAGTGAAGCATCAGATTACTAAGGCATGAGCCATGGAAATGATACTGACTTTGACAATGGCCCTGTGAGCCAAAGTTTCTGTGCAGGTGAAATGAAGCAATACCCAGGAAATGCAGACCTATTTGATTCAGATTATGAACAAAGGAGCAATGTAAATACATACTTGACTAGTTGAAATGGTGCAAAATGGAAATTAAATTAAATGCAATGATGCAATCATAGAAAGAGGTCCAAAAATATAGTAAGGAGCTAGGTAGGGCTACAACCTATTGTACAGAATCCCAGCATTGCCATTCAATTTTGGAAATCATTTGTAAGAAATGAAATGATATAAGATGTTGTGAAATACAGTTAAAATGTACTCTTTATACCAGTAGCCATACTAAAAAATGTGTTTATTATGAAACCTCCCTAGCTGAACTGAAAGAATATATAGGTCTGCTATACTTAGCAGGACTTTCTCATGGTATTCACAGGAATGTAAAGCACGGGTCAAAAATGAAGGACATGGGCTTGAGGTTGGTAGAATATTGATGACACAGAGAAAGTTTGGTTCCCTTCAAAATTTACTGAGGTTTGAAGACAAAACCATCTGCCAAGAAAGAAGAGGAACCTGATGATCTGGCTGCTATCTACTCACTGTTCAAGACTCTTGTGAGTAATTGGCAAAAAATTTTCACACCATGCAAATACATGACTACTGCTCAATAAATTGCAGCAGTTCTTGGTTGCTTTAGCTTCAGGTAATATATGCAAAAAACCCCAACAACAACCAACTTAATATCCAACTTTATGATTAATATAACCAGTGATTTTTTTCATAATTTAATCTATTTGCATTTTTTATATTTTTATTGGAAATTTTCCTTTTGAGTATAAAAATACTATATTTACTCCTTAAAATTCTATATAGTTACTCTAATATATTTACATGATATATGATATATTTTAATGATATACATATATATA
>NW_022900915.1:45994271-46009558 GCF_012274545.1 Fukomys damarensis
TATGACTTTCACATGTAAGTGTTTAGAGACTGGAAATGGGAAACCAAGTACTTTATGCTTCTTCAGAGTCATATTCATTTAAATTACACTTCAAAATTTGAGGAGAATTTATAAAAATTGGAGTCTATGAGACAGGTAATAGGAACAAATTGCAAATGTACTCAGTGACTTTAAACTGTCTCAAGGCCTTGCCAGTGGCCACAACACTGCATACATTCATTTTTATTGGCTTGGTACAAAGGTTATACCACACCTCCCTGGGCCTCAGTTACCCCACCTGCTCCATGTGAGGCTCCACCTGCCCTGGAGGACTGTGAGCCACTAAAGCATGCTATCAAGATGGAGGTCAAGAAACATGAATTCCTTCTCCTGAAGGAAGCAGTGAGCAGACTGTCAGGGAGAGAAAAATGCTCTTTCACCAGAGCAGGACAGGATTTTATGCATTGAGAATGTTCATGATGCCACATTCATAGATTTCAATGGATAATTAGAAAATGTCAGGAATGTGCATATTAGAGACAAACAGGTTTCAGTAAAGAAAAAGGCATCTGCATCAAGAAACCATTTATTTCAGAAAAAAACAAAGATGTGAAAGGTTAAATGTCACATTGTATATAACAAATCAAACAAGAATATTTAAAAAATTTCATGAGTATGTTTAAATCATAAATTTGAGTTAAAATAAATTTCAGTGAAGAGTGATAATTGGAAATTATAATACAGTATAATTAACAAAATTTAGAAAGCACAATGAAAAATTTAAAAAATAAAACAGACAAATGCAGACGAAGCCAGGATATTTAGGTGGCACAAGAAACTCACATAATTCTCACATAATTCTTCCATATGTAGTGTCAGGAAAAGAACAAAACTCATCAAAGTCACAAAAGAAGAACTTTCATCATTTCTGTAACACAAAAGGTATAATGTGAAGAAGTATAGGAAATGACTTACTTTCTATTGAAAGTGACGACTTAACTCATGGAAAGAGGATCCCAGGATGTACAGACCTCTAGAGAAAAATCTCAGCAAACACCTACTTAGGGGAAAATTTTCAGCAGGAATGTTGCTACCTCCTTCAACTTTAGTATCTGTCTATTAGCCCCCTTCTCACCTTAATCAGGACTTTACTTAGAGATGATTGAACGGCCCTGTTCCTCAGACAGTAGATAATGGGGTTTAAGGCAGGTGGTGCCACAGTGTAGAACAAAGAGCAAAGCAAATCTGGAAGAGGAGGTGCATTGGATGGGGGCTTTAAATAAGCAGCAGTGCCTGTCAGGAGAAAGGTGCCCACAACCACCAGGTGGGGCACACAGGTGGAGAAGGCTTTGGACTGGCTCTGCCTGGATGGGATCTTCAACACAGAAGAGAAAATAAACACATAGGAGACCAAGATGCAGACCAAACATGAGAACCCATAGAGCACACTGAAGCCCACACTGACACTGACAGCAGCATGCTCCTCAGAACAAGTGAGCTCAAGAAGGGCAGGGACATCACAGAAAAACTGGTGAATCCTGTTGGGACCACAGAAATCCAGGGAGAACATCCCAGCTGTGTACAAGATTCCCAGGGCCCCTCCACTGAGCCAGGACACAGCCATCAGCTGAACACAGCACCCTTTGCTCATGGCAGCCTCATAGTGCAGAGGGTGACAGATGGCGACATAGCGATCGTAGGACATGGCAGTGAGGAGTCCCATCTCTGACCCCGTCAAGAGGACCATCAAGAAGAGCTGACACACACATCCCAAGAAAGAGATGGTGTCGCTGAGGGTGATGGAGTTGAGAATGGATTTGGGGGCTATGGTGGAAATAAGGCAGAGGTCCAAGAAGGAGAAATGCCTGAGGAAGAAGTACATGGGGGTGTGGAGGTGGCGGTCAAGAACTGTGTGGAGGACTATGGTCAGACTCTCCAGCGTGGACACCAGGTAGACAAGGGAGAACAGCGCAGCCTGCAGCCCCAGCAGCACCGTGCTGTCCGTCAGTCTCAGGAGCAAGAACTCCCTCAAAAGTGTCTGATTCTTCATATTATAAAGTCTCAAGGCACCCGTTGAGTCTAAAGAAAACCAGTGAATTAAAAACACATTACAGGGCTGCAAGCACAACGCTGTGTGTAACATCAGTTCTCTATAGCTCAATCCTGGGAGTGGCCTCTGTGTGCTCCAACAGATGGGTGGACAAAGAAAACGTGATATTTGGAGACAATGGAGCACTACCTTACCATCCTCAGAGGAAGATAAGCTTGAGACCTAGTAGGAAAGTGGGTGCAGCTGGAGACTGTGATGTTAACTGAAGTTAACTGAAGTTTTAAGCAGGCTTAAAAGTCACAGTTTCCTTTCCATGAGGAACTCAAACTATAAATAAAGATCAAATAAAAGAGTTAGTAGGAAAAGAAAAATGTTGTCTAAAAAGAAGAAGAAGAGATGGAGAGAGGGGAAGGGAAAGGGGCATAGATAAACTGAGTTGTGTTATGGACACACACCAACCCCTCACTTTGAATGTAGTCATTATGCTCTGCAAATACATATGGACAAAACATTAAAATCCATCCAGCACATCACCTGTTACATGTCTCTGTTTTATTGAGACATGCATAGATCGGGATCTTGTTTTACATGGAAAGATTGTAAACACCACAATATTCAACTTTGTATTAAAACAAGGTGTAAGACCACAATGGCAATATACTCTCATGTGATTCAGTATACATTTACTTTGAAAGACGAAATTCTACATCTGTTCACAAAGATGCAAAATTACTTTTAACAAATATTTCCATTAAGAGTTACATGATTTGCTGTGTAATAAGTGGAATAGAGCATAGGATGCACTTTTCATGGTATCAGTATTATCCTACTTGGTGTAATTTGTGTCTGGATTACAAGTCCTGGGTGAAATATCAGCTGGCCCCCTGAGCAATATATAAACCAGGCATTAACTGGCTGATCTGTTCAAAGGGGAACCTAAAGAGATGTCTCTCTGTGACAGGATATTCCATGAGTTTGGAAATCTAGTAGGCCATTCATTAAAAGAAATGTGTAAGGAGAAAACAACAACGACAACAAAAACGCTCATCATTATAAATTAATATCACAATTAATTATTCACTTCCCTTTTGATAGGCATTAGGATTGTTCCCCATTTCATAGAATATTTAATTCCTTGTTATAGATGTTAGTGTAGCATCTATTTTTAACAATAGTGCACTTATTTAGCTTAGCACAGAGCATTGAAAAAGACTCAAGCAATTCTGACAATTTGAATTTTAAATATAAAGTGTCATTGTGATTAAAGACAAAACTTGTGACAAATGCAGACAACTGAGCCATGTTCTCAGTGCCATTGCGCATTACATAGCAAAATTTGTGATGAATGCAGACAATGGAGGACATATTCTGGGAGGATTCTGTCCACACTGACCCCCACCCAGTGATGTAGACCAGGATACCAAGCTGAGAGGTAGTCCATCGTCAGCCCCAGCTGACCCTGGCACATCACAGAGGGGCTTGCTCTTGCTCTCTCCCTCAGGTCCTCAGTTTTTAGAGCCTCTCTGTCCTTTCCTTCACTGCAGAAATCTTGCTTTTCTTCTCTAGGCAGCCCATCTGCTCCTTAAGATGAGAGGCATTTCTGTGAACATCCAAAGGTGTCTCCCGCAGAGGCCATGCAGGAGTCCTGTGATGCCCTGGGCTGAGTGTGCAGTAGGGTGTGTGGGTCCAGTCCTGCTGCCCTGCAGAGTCCATGAAGGCCAAAGACTGGGGTCCTTCACACTCCTCCCTAGGTAGCCACATCTGCCTGAGGAGTTTCTGCCTCCTTTAGGATGAGCACCTTCACTCCCTGTTTCTCCTGGTCTAACTGCTCTTTGCCCTCATAGGAGGCAGAATCTGCCCAGCCTGATGGTTCATCCTGGCAGCAGTGAGGTCAGAAGGGTCCTCTGCCCCTACCTGGTGAGCAGGCTCAGCCTTTCCTTCTGTCCTGCAGAGAATGTGTGCATCCCTCCCCGTGTGGATTTCTCCACTTCTGACAAGCTCTGTTCTCTCTCAGGGAACTGTACTCCCAGGAGTGGGGCTGGGATGTGGAGGTGAGATCTGAGCAGAGAAGTTTCTTTCACAACTGACACATTTCCATTAATAAAAATAAATTATGTTAACATCTGAATATGAACCCTACTAATTTTATAAATAAAGTTGTTGTCATTTTTTATACAAATCCTCCCAGTTGAACATTATGATTTGATTTGGAGGCAACAACATTTACAAAATTTCAAAAAAATTAATGATTTCTATTTTCATTATATAGAAAATGTGGTTTAAAGTCACCAAGTACAAAATTTTATCTTAATGGAAATATAGCAATAAATTTTAATATTGAACATAGCTTTCAAATAACTCAATATTTTGAAAAACACAATGAAAATTTTCTTCCACGTCCTTTAGACAAAACCATTATCAAGATATCTGATAAAATTGAATTATATTTTATACTCTAATTTCACCTTTACTTTCAAAAATAAAGAACTAATGACAAAAAAATAAGATTGAATAGATGGTAAAGTGCAAGGAATAAAAGTTTTTCTTTGTGTTCACTTTATTTTTATAATGAAAGCAGAGATTAACATAGAGAAGACTAAAGAGAAAGAGAAAATTAATTTTAAAATTGCCTTTTTAAAGATGAATTCGAAGACGAAATTACTGGAACATACAGGACTTCAGTCAGTCTACACATGTGCACACACAAGTGTACACTTACATACAGATAAGTGCACACACACACACACACACACTGCCCACACTGTTACCCAGACCTGTAGTTTGCAAGCTGGCTTAACAGGTTGCAGTATTCGGTATCCCAACAATAGAGGGCTTGTGCACAAAATTCAGTAACATCTGATTTTCTGAGGATGAGTTCCACTTAAAAATGCTATGAAGATGTGTATGTTTACTGGGTCCAGAGATTTAGCTCAGTGGTTCTGCTGCCTGCCTCTCAAGCACAAAGACATAAGTTTGATCCCCGGTATTGAAAAAACAACAACAGCAACAACAACAACAAAAAAACAAAGATGTGTGCATTTACAATACATGGCTTTCCTGAAGAAGTTCAGCCAAAATCTTTAGCAAAATATTAGTGAGATGAAGAGAAAATAGGGGTGGTTAAAAATTTCAAAGTTATGGAAGGAATTATGATGATTGAAAATCATAAGACACATGTATTATAGTGCTAAGTAAATAGGGAGTTTCACATAAAATAAGTAAGACACAGCATTGTGTGCTTTGACTCTTGACTTGAAGCAATATTCACTTTTATTACAATACAAGGAGAGTTGTAAGGAATAAAATGCAGGGTCAGCAGCTGTGTCAGATGAGAGCAAGGAATGCAGAGCCTTAAGATTGCTCTTTTCCTAAAGCTGGAGAAACACAGCACTAGTGGTATGTGGGGCACCCTAGCAAGTTACTGTAGCAGTGAGCTGGACATTTAATAACTGAAAGGGACTGGCAGGTGTGAAAAGGGTAAGGGAGTGGGGAGAAAGAGACAGGATGGGACCAGAAGGGGGAAGAGAGGGAGAGAGCCACATACTACATTGGGAGAATGATGGAGTGAGGAAGAAAAATACTTTAGGAGGGAAAAATCTTGATAGGAAAAGGTACTTTTTCATTTGCAACAGAATAGTAGCAGAAAATTTTAATATCTCTGTCACATACTTTCACACACACCTAAGAGTGAGCAAGAATGGACAGAGCACGTCAAGAAGGAGCACTGGTAGCTGACCTTCGTAGAAACCAGGCATGGCAGGGCGGCCCATTCTCTGAAGAGTAAATTCAAGACTTTCTGGGGGAGAGCAGGGGAGTGCGGCTCCTCTCCTGTATCTCAGGCAGCTCTCTGTCAGAAGGGGCAGGTTATTTAAACACATACAAGTCACACAGCGACTGTGCACTCAGCTTCCTTGCATCCCAGAGCCTGGAGACCAGGCAGGTGCTCAGCGCTGCACACTGCTCCTGTGCCCTTTCCTCCAGTGAGGCCAAGGGAAGAGCTGTGGAGCTCATTAGCATCAGCTTCCAGCAGCTCTCTCTCCTTTATCCCATGCCTGGGACTGGGGTCCATGTGCTCCTCAAGATGTAGGACCTGAAAGGCTGCATCCACATGACTTTTGAATGTAGCGATCTCAGCTCAGTTTCAGTTGAGGGACACTAAGAGACACAGCACTGTGACCTGGGGTCTCTAAATGGGTTTAGTTGAAGTCCTAGGGTTGTCACACTTTCTTAGGACATGTGATTCCCTCCTGGCATTCATTCAACCTCAGTGAGCTGAAACTTCCCTTCATGTTTGCACAGTGCCCAAGATTCCTGTGTATGAATTAACCTGAGCAATGCAGGCCCAGCTTCCAGGGAGCCCTCCTGGGTGTGGATGAAGCCATCGGGAACCCCTTAAAAATTCTGTCTCCACCTGAGTGGAATCTACACCCAGAGCTCACTCACCATGGGCTTCTCTAGCTGTGGGATAAGAGGTTGATTTTCAGAGCCTGGCCTATAATTTTCTTCATACATTCTAGTAACAGACCCACCAAACCCACCTCATAACTCCGGTTTTGCTTCACGTTATTGCTCTCCAGACAAAATGGATGACACACTCTCCACTTGTCTGTTTCTAGAACCCTCTTGTAGAAACCCTACATTTCTCATGGAGTTGATGCCCAGTTGCACCTTCTTCCTCTATTTTTGCCTGGTATCCTCCTGGTGTTTTATAAGAGCCTTGTTATAAGTCCACACACCATCATCACAGGAACCTCACCACCAGTTTACAGTTTTCCAACAAACCTGAAGAGATTTGAGTGTGATGGACCCAGTTCAATGCAGAGGACATTTCCGCAGCAAGATTGCCTCTGTGCAGCACTGAAGATGGCACTTATGTCCATCTTTAAGTCTTCAAAAAATTGTCTCAGAAAAAAGCAGGTGTAGCTATCTTATTCACAGACAAAGCAAATTTCAAACCAAAACTGATTAAGAGAGACAAAAAAGGCCACTGCACCCTTGTAAAGGGAACAATTCAAGAGGAAGAGATGACAATCATAAATATATGCACCAAATATTAATGCTTCAACTATATAAAACAAATATTAAGTAACATGAAAAGCCAAATAAGCACTATTACAATTGTAGTAGGGGACCTAAATTCTCCACTATCACAAATACACCTATCATCTAGGAAAAAAAAAAATCAGTAACAAAATGCTAGAACTTGTGGAGGTGTCTTTCTAGAGGAGGGGACTTGGGGATTCGACAGCGGACATAATGAATTACCAAAAGTTGATGGCTAATGGTAAAGTTTATTTCTGACACAGGGTGCTATATACTAGTTTCAAGGCTACACAAACAAGCATGATCTCAGGGGTTGGTAATAAACCTCAGTCGCAAGAAGGCATGAGTAAGATAAATAATCAGTCACAAGAAGTGACAAGCAGATACACACTGCTCAAGCTAAGAACATAACATCAAGATAAGACAGCATCTGTTTATGACCAGAAGGGAGTGTAAACTGGGAACAAGAATAAACAAGGAGTATAGGGGGTTGTTTGTAGGGCAATGGACTTCGCTCCAGCACATTGCCTTCAGGACA
Organism: Fukomys damarensis; assembly: GCF_012274545.1. Lineage (NCBI taxonomy): Eukaryota > Metazoa > Chordata > Mammalia > Rodentia > Bathyergidae > Fukomys > Fukomys damarensis. The sequence goes on from NW_022900915.1 coordinate 46,001,882, forward strand.
CCTGTGCCCTGGTGAGAACCAGCATTCCTGGACTTGGGGTCAGCACTTAGGCCAGCTGTCCTCTTGTGTCCCAACAAGAACTGAACCAAGTTTTGAAAATATGGATTTAATAGACTTCTATAGAGTGCTCTACCCCACAAAATCAGAATATGCATTCTTTTGGGTTGCACACGTGTCATTATCCAAAATAGACCACATACTAGCTCATAGAACAGGTTTGAATAAATGCAAAGGAATTGAAATCAACCCCATACATTATCAGATCATAGCCTAAAAAACCATAGGAACTTCACAAACATGGAAATTGAAGAACACCCTCCTGAACAATCAATGGGTCACAGAGTAAATTAAAGAAGAAATTAGACAGTTCTGACAAATAAATGATAATGCCAATACAACATATAGGAATCTATGGGACACAATGAAAACACTTCTATGTGGAAAATTCATAGCACTGAATGCCCACACTAGGAAAACAGAATGAGCTCAAATAAACAACCTAATGATGAATCTTACACTCCTTGAAAAAGAAAAGCAAGAAAAACCCAAAGCTCATACAAGAGAGGAAATTATAAAAGATTAGAGCAGAAATCAATGCAATGGAAACTAAGAAAATGATCAAAAAATAAATGAACTGAAGAGTTGGTTTTTTGAAAGGATAAATAAAATTGATAAACCCATAGCTAAGCTTGTCAAGAAAAGGAAAGAAAAGCCTCAGATCCATGAAGTCAGGAATGAAAAAGATGAAGTCACAACAGATCCAGCAGAAATCCAGAGGATCATCAATACCTACTCTGAGAACCTGTACCCTAATAAAGTGGAAAACACAGGAGTGGATTTCTAGATAATTATGAATTACCAAAGTTGAACTAAGAAATAAAAAAAAAATTCTAAACACACCAATTACAACCAGTGAAATTGAAAATATAATTAAATGTTTACCAATGAAGAAAAGCCCAGGTTCTGATGGATTCACCACTGAATTTTACAAGACAGTTAGAAAAGAATTACTGCTACTAAACTTTTCAATTAAATTGAAAGGGAAGCAATACTTCCAAATTCATTCCTGGAAGCAAGCATCACTTTGATTCCCAAACCAGGGAAAGATGTAACTAAAAAAGAGAACTACAGGCCAATCTCCTTAACGAATATAGATGCAAAAATCCTTAATAAGATACTGGCAAACAGAATACAGAGTGTCATCAAGAAGATCATACCCTCTGACCAAGTTGGGTTTATGCCAGGGATGCAAAGATGGTTTGACATATGTAAATCCAACTGTAATACACTATATTAACAGAGTCAAGGACAAAAATCATATAATCCTCTTAATAGATGCAGAAAAAGCATTTGACAAAATTCAACACTCATTCATGATAAAATCCCTGCAAAAAATTGGAATAGGTGGTCTATATCTCAACTTACTAAGGGCTATCTATGAAAAATCAACAGCCAACATCATTAAATGGCCAAAAACTGAAAACCTTCATGTTAAAATCAGGAACAAGACAAGGATGCCCACTATCACCACTCCTCTTTGATATAGTTCTGGAAACATTAGCCTTAGCAATTAGACAAGAGAAAGAAATTAAAGCAATAAAGATAGGAAAGGAAAAAGTTAAACTGTCATTATTTGCTGATGATATGATACTCTACATTTTTTTTTTTTTTGGAATCTATGGACTAACTCAGTACCACACACTCTTATTCCCAGTATCACACCCTTAATCCACAGTCATGGAACCTACCTCCAGGCACTTCTGAAAAGCCCCACCTATCAGCACATGAAAACTAAAAGCATGTGAGTGAGATCACTAAATATTTTTTCTGTGACTAATGTTCCAATGGTAAAAAATGTAGTCAATATTTAAATTAAGAAACATTACAATAAAAGACTGAAAGAATAGTGAGATAAGTGTGCTCAAAGCAAGAATAAGGAGGAGTGATTTTTCAAGAGGGGTAATTCATGGTAATGTGTATTTTACTGTAATAACATTTAAAATTTTATTTATTTATTTATTTATTTATTTATTTATTTATTTATTTATTGGTACCCGGGATCGAACTTGGGTCTTTATGCTTGTGAGCCAGGACACCGAAAGGCTGAGCTAAATCCCCAGCCCTAAAATTTAAATATTTCCCATATTTTATGATCACTCAGTCATTGATCAAAGCAGTTGGAAATTTGTGCCAAATGAAAACATTCCAGTACATTCTAAGCCACCCTGTTCACTAACTCTGCCATGACGAGACTTTTAATTGACTTACAAATTCAAAACTTTCATGAAAGGTAAATATTTTAATTGACTTGGAACCACAAGGAAACCATGACAGCATTGCAAAAGACACTCAGGAAAGAGCACTTCCAGAAGTGCTAAGGAAATAGACAAACATGCTGGGATAAATGTCCAAATTAAGAGGGAGCATTTTAAAGGGGATACGTGGCAATATATCTGTCCTGTAATATTTTTTAAGTTTAAATACTCACTGTATTTTGTTATCACATATCATATAACACTTCATATTCTGTTTTTCTATTTCTCAATTGATGAATATCTAGATGAGTGCTATATATTTCTGTTATAAATAATGCAGTAGTAAAAGTGAATGTAGCCACATTTTGACATTTTGACAAATTTTATTTGTATTAATAATATTGCAATTTCTGGATCACAGAATAGTTCTACTTTTCTTTTAAAATTTATATATTCTTTTCAATAATTCCAATAGTAATTTAAATTTTCATCTGCATTTCCTAAGAGTTCTGCTGTCTGCACAGCCCCATCAGCATGTAGTTTTGCTTTTGCTATAATAGCTTTTACATCTGAAGTGAGGTGATAGTTCATTGTGATCCTTACTAGCATTTCTTTGATAATTAATTATTTTGAAAATTTTTCATATTTTAGCCATTTTGTTTATTTTGAGAAATGTATATTGACTTGTTTAGCCTGTGTTATGATTATTTGTTATTTTATTATTGAGTTGTATGAGTCCCTTCACAATTATAGATATCATTCTCTCTTCAAACTTATACTACACAAATACTTTCTCCCCAACTGTAAAGTGTCTCTCAAATGTGTCAAGTTTCATTATTTTTGCTTTTGTTGTCTAGTTTGTGATGTCATATCTAAAAACTCATTGGCCAAATAGAATAAAACATTTTCCCTGTTTTCTTCCAGTAGTTACATAGTTTCAAATATTGAACATGAATACTTAGTACAATTTGAGTTAATTTTTGTGTATGGTGAGAAGCAAAGCACTACTTTTACTCTTTTGCCCATGGAAACTCATGTTCCTCACTTGTTTTGCAAGGAGACTTTATTCTCTGTGGTTCTTGGCATTTTTGTTATATTTAGTTAGTTATTTGCAGTGTGTTGGTTGCTTTTCTCTCACTGCTGAGACAAAACACCTGACACTCACAGTTAAAGGGAAAGCGTTGATTTTCTCACAGTTTATAGGGCTTCTGTCCATAGCAGGATGGCACCAAGGCAGTGATGGCAAATAGGTATCACAGAGGAGAAACGACATGGCACACACAAGGTAGCAAAAGTAGCAAGGGACCTTAGCAGCATGTGGAGCCTATATTACTCTTATTTTAATATGATTTTTTGCTTCACTTTTATGGGTGATCAAGACCAAGTTAAAGTGAGCCTTTTTTTTTTTTTTTTTTTTTTTTTTTTTTTTTTTTTACTGGGGATTGAACTTGGGTCCTTGCGCTTGCAAGGCAGGCGGTGGAACCTCTGAGCTAAATCCCCAGCCCACAGCATAATTTTTGACCTTGGAAGTTCAGGGACAAAATATTGTTTTTCCTATTATTACAGTTGTTTTTCTGGCTTTGGTCTCCAACCATAATTGTTGGAAATCCAGGATAATGGTTAAATTAGTATTGCAGTAGGAGCAATAAATTTAGTCTTATGATCTTGATATTAACCACATTCAAATATATTAACATATTAATATTAATATTTAGCCCTTGATATGTTATATTCCATAGCCCTTTAACTGGTATTTCCTTGCCAGTCATGGCTGTCTTAGAATTGAATTGCTTCATAATATTAACAGTTGACAATTATAAATCTTTAAGGAGAAAACACAAGGTCACATTTCAGCATAACAATCATGTGTAACATCATTAGATGAGAAGAATAACTTACTTAAATTTGTCATTTTCAATCCAGAGCTATCTGAGAAGAATGTGTCTTATATGACATTACCTGGACTGCACAGTATTTGAGCATCATCAAGTGTTGGATCACAAACATAACATGCACTTGACTATGCTGACTGTTTCCAAGCCTGCACTGAAATGCAAATCTCATCACAAGTGTCTGAAGATATGTAAGTGGAAGCCTGATGCTTGAGACTAATAATTTAGCAGCAGAAACAACTTTATCCAGGAAGTCAATAGTTTTGTGGCTTCACATCTTTGAAGACCTATATATTTGGAAAACAAGTACATTTAATTTACCATAAAATCAGCAATAATGACTGTCACAAACCAGGTCAGAACTATCTAAGGAGGCATCTCTGTCCTGCTTTTTATCACTGACCTGTATAGTTGTTCCAGTTTGGTATGCAGGGCACTCATCTCTACTATCAATTTTAGAAATGACTTTTAAAGCCTTTGTCTGAAAACAGCAATTAGAGCAGAGAGAAGAGATGGTTCTGGGGAAGATGTGCTTGAGTTGTCACATGGCTATTTTTTTTTTTGTGGCAGAGATTGAACTCGGGTCCTTGTGCTTGCAAGGCAGGAGAAGTCACCACTGAGCTAAATCCCCAGCCACATGGTTAAATTTGCCTGGCTGCCAAATAGCTCTCCAATTAATCTTGAAAGGCAAAGTTTTATTGGTACCAGTAGAAAGCAGGAAGATTAGCAAGATATTGCAGTAACTGTAGTCTAAGAACTTACAATGTAAATGAAATGTCTTAAACTTATCGATTTAAAAAAAACTATCCATTCAAATCAAAGGCCATAAATAAATTTATTAATTTTTCCCTAGATCTAAAACATTTATTCCCCCTTTCAGCTGATCTGTGACTGAGATTTTAACTGTTAGAGAAGAATTTGCCTGGTTAGCCTCAAATGGAATTCTAGACAGTGAAAGAAAGATTGCAATAGGCTTGTTTTATGAAACATATAAATAGGTTTTCTTAGAAATCTTAAACGAGCCCCCCGCCAAAAAGTTGGGCTCAGATAAAGCAGTTCCTCATGCCTTTGTAAAAATACTAATGGAAGATTCTTCTTTTCATGATTAATTTGATCCAGTATGGCATGTTACTGGTTTGACTGTTGCTGCCTTTAGCACTTTATTTTTGCAAACTAGCCCAATTGGCATATAGTATTGCACTTAGATCCCCTTTGTACAGCTTTGCCTCTGTGGTGACATCCATATTTATTTGGGATATTTTGATCTTTACTACTTCATGTGTATCTGCTTCAAATGTGGCAAATTCAGGCAACTGGCTGAATCAAATATGAGATGCATAGACCTAATATTCCCTTTTGAAGGGAATCTCTTTTAAAGAAGAGATAAAATAATTTTTTTTAGAAAGCAACCTGAAGGAGTATCTACCATAAATTGAGAATGTACACTTCCAAGGTACACCTATGGGTTGGTACAAGCCAAACTTTGAAGTCCTAGGTTAGATAATAAAGTGTCCAAAGCAAGAAGGTGGCTTAAGACCTTCTGAGCTCATAAGATAGTGAGGGGAGAGGGAAAGAAGAGGAGCCTGTGGGTTACAAAACAAAGAAGTGAGAGATATAGGCATCATCCTTTTGGCCTCTGCCCCACATTAGGCACCACATTTTAGGGGGAAAAAAAGAAAAGTATCAAGGTTACAAACACAAAAACAAAGGCTTATTTTATTAAAAACCAGAGAGAGAGAGAGAGAGAGCACTCTGACACTAAAGACCAGAACAAAAACTCTTATATGGTTTATAAGGTCTTTATAGGGTATTGAGCATACAAAGGGGGAGGGGGAATAGAAGGGATAAGTCATACTGGGACTTTGCAGGGGGAAAGTTTAGTGCAAATGAGTTGTGGCTGTCCACTTGAGGATATACAAGGACTTTTGTCTTGTCTGTCAAGAGCACGATGAACAATGATTGTGAATTACAGGATGTAGCTGATCATACTGGGCCTTAGCAGTCCATAAAAATTCATTTGCAGAAAGTATAGAAACATAGCAAGGGAAGGGATTTAAAGTGGTCTCTGCTCAGACCAGAATAGTAGGGGTCAGATTCTTTCATTGAGTCATAAGATATAAATTGAATGTGCTCTTGCCTAGGACTTCACAGATTTCTGGGGGGTATGCCATTTTAATGTCTGCTCCTCTCAAAGATTTGGAAGGAGAAAGAACCTAGAGTTTCTTCCCAGACTCAAGAAGCTTGAGGGGAGATGTGCTTCATACCCATTTGTGCCACCTGAACTAACAATATATACTTGGGATTTTCATCTCCTATCATCAAATTTGTGAGACTTCCCATGTACACTCAGAACTCTCTACACTAAATATAGTGGGCATCAGAGATTTTGATATTTTTTTCTTCATTTATTATCACAATTATTTCAATGACTGTTAGATTGAGGGAGCTAGACTACTGGGAGTTTGTATGTTAAAAAAAAGCTGAATTCTAACTTATTGTAAAAGGCAAAACAATAGTTAAGTAGTCAATAACCATTACTCAACTGCTAACTAGGAACATGAGACTGAAGTTACCTGAATAAGCCTCTGTGTCCCTTAATTCCTTCATGTGTTTACTGCACCTGTTTCTGCATGTGTCTGTGGGAGCCACTCTTTTTCCCTCAGGAAACTCAGCAGCTTGTGGTCAAGAACCACCACATGCATGAGTCGCTGCCCACTACACAGCCTCTAACATTTTAAAACATCTCAGTCCATTTGTAACAGCTCCTTTAACTTTCCAAGGAGCTTTATTCTACTTCCTCTCCTTCATGAAATTTTTCTACAGAATGGAATTTAAAGCCTAAGGATTAGGAAAGAAAATCGGTAAGAGTTACAAAAGTCTATGAGTTTGCTATAATGTACATCAGTGGGTGTAAGACCAGGAATTTAAAAATTAATTGATTTTTAATAACTAGAATCATTTTTAGGGGTTTTATTCGTATACATCAATTTTTGTTCATTTCATTTCTAATAAACCATTATACAAATCTAATTAATCTCTAATGGTCTGAACCTCTAGTCCTTAGCAAGTAGGAGAAGAACAAAAGTGACATCTCTGGAGGCTGCAGGGATATGAGCTCCTGAAGAAAGGCCACAACCATAAATAACTTGGAGGCAGAGCTGCTTATATGGTCCTTGATAACAGTTACAGTCCTTACAAAGTGACTCCTTAGTGTTACTGGCTAAAGAAAATACAGCATCATAAACACTGTCAAGAATCATTTAATTTCACAAAAGAACATTCATGTTCAGGAAATTCATTAGTTACTTGCTCCTTCAGGTAATTGTGATGCTTTAACTCGTGTTGTTTTTAAAATCAAATTAATTAAATGTTATATATTACTGAATAAAATAACCTTGTCTTATTGCTACATTTTTAACAGAGTTGCATCTGTACCATATGACAAATGTATTCCCAGAGTAAACTGAGTGTTCTGCATCTTTACTTTTTTTAAATTGAATAGTACATAAGATTTTTATTAGTTTTTAAAA
>NW_022900915.1:46010290-46026571 GCF_012274545.1 Fukomys damarensis
ATATTTACATGAAGACACTAGCTCCATTTACTTTGCAATTCATTTTCATGATAGGAAATATGGACAACAAATTAATTTATGCCTTTGAACATATTCATCTGAAGTATTAATTTGGTCTAACCTTCTTGTACATCACAGTTTATATGGGGTTATTTAAGAACATATCTTACTTTTGAATAGTTACCTACGATCTGAGGTCTTTTAATAAATAAGCAATTCCTTGATATTTATTTTCAGGAAATATCAATGGTGTGTTGAATTAGAAAAAACATTAATATTAATAAATTTAATTAACATTATTTAATGGAAAATTACAACTCTGAAACCATACTTCTAACTGCACATTTCTGGATTTCCATTGTCAGATCCTCTGAAACTCTTTCCTCCTTACTATTGAGCTCACCAAAGAGCCCTTGGGTGTCTTTCTTCAGACGTCAGGATTTTAGAACTGTGGCACAAGAATACTTCGTTGCATCTAAATATTTGCCCAGATTCATTTGCAGATGCTGAGATGGACATCTCCTGAGTGTGTTTCTTGCATCTGCCCTACAAACAAGAACACTAATTTACATTGAACATGTAATACTGACCAAATGATGTTGCTAAGATTCACACAGCAAGGAAGCAATAGTCATTAAACACTCCCATTTCCTTTCTTTCCAGAGGTAGAAGATTTAGCATCATTAGCATTTAGGATAAAGGACTTCCTTATGACTAGTACAGGAATCCTTCTAAGCACCTTTTTATGGATTTTCCAGCACAATATGAAGAGTATGTGAAAGATTAGTACTGAATAATTTCACCACAATGTGAACTGTACAGATGCGGAACCAGTATAGTAAAAGGTTGAATGAGTTCCCAGAGGCTGAGTTGGGTTTCACTATGTGAGGAAAGCCAGTGTCCTCAGACACTCAGAGCTCCTTTGAGTTAAGGTGGATACACTATTTCCAAGGGTCCTGAGAATCATCACTAGGATCCTAGATATTGAGGACATATGTGGGAAGATGGCAAGCAAGTGACCCAGAATTTGTGGGTTCTCAGCCCATGCTTGTGTCACAGCCTCAGCTGACCAATGTCAGGAGGTTGTGAAGAAAACCCCACAACAGAGGTGGAGGATGAGCAAGATGACAAGGAAGGATTCACCACTCAGCCAGGCTGAGGCAGCATCGTCTATCTGCAACTCTGCAGGGCCTGAGGATGCCAGCCCAGTCGCACTTCTCTTGACTTTGAAATTAAATGTAAGTCATTTCAGTTCTCCTTCATCAGAATGACAACTGCATCATTTGCCCACTTGAAATATGAGTAGTATTTGTGATTAAGGTGTACATGTGTGATTTATCAGTCATTATGACTGCTTCTAAAATTTAGTCATTCCCCAATGCCTTCATTCTCAAAAGCATATTTTTCATATTTTAATTCAGTATTTTTAAGAAAGGCATCAAATAAAAATATGTTCATTCAATATAATAGTATTTTGAAAGGCATCTTTAACTTTGCAGTACACTTGAAATAAGTTGAATTAACATCAAGACTTGTTATAGGGGAAGCAGCAACAACACTGTCTTATGCTCAGAGTTATGAATTTCATTGTGGAATAAATCAATGAGCTCAACTTCACCTTTCCATGTGGGCCTACATACCTCAGGTCTTGTGTGCTATTGACTTGCTTACTAAAATAGAAATTTACATTACTTTAGTGGATGTATTCATGTTTCACCCTGATTTTCACATGTAAGTGTTTGGAGATGAAAAGATGAAACCAAATGTTTTATACTTCTTCAGAGTCACATTCTAATTGAATTACACTTAGAAGTTTCAAAGCAGCAGAATTTGTAGGGATGGAGAGTCTGTGGACAGGTAACAGGAGGAAACTGCAAAGGTGGTCAGTGAGCGTACAGGGTCTGAAGGTCTTCCAAGGGGCCATAGCATTTTCTACAGCCTGTGTTATGGGCTTGGTACCAAAGGCCAGGCTCAACACCCTGGGTCTCAGTTACCCCACCTGCTCACAGGTCCTGCTGCCTGGGGAGCATGGCAAGTGTGAAAGTGCGTGCTGTCAAGGTGAGAGTAAATGCACACGAATGCCCTCTCCTTCAGGAAGCAGAGACAAGACTGACAGGGAGACAGAAGTGGGTTCTGCAGCCAGAACAGGACAGGAGTTTGCACATTGAGGATACAGGAAATGCCAGGACAGCGATAGTCTGGAAGAGTTGTGCATGATGCCACATTCATAGATTAGATTTCAATGGACAACTAGAAAATGTCAGGAATGCACAGATTAGAGACAAACAGCTTTCAGTAAAGAGAAAGACTTCTGCATCCAGAAACAATTTATTCCAGAACAAAAAAATATGTAAAACATTAAATGTTTTCTTTTCTTTCCTCCCTTTCTTTTTTTTTTTGTACTGGGAATTGAATTCGGGTCCTTGTGCTTGCCAGGCAGGCCACTGAACTGCTTAGCTAAATCACCAGCCCCTAAATGTTTTTTATATAGAATAAATCAAACAAGTATTTTATAAGTAAAACCCGTGATAAAATTGAGAACACTTTAGACAATTGCACAATGATATATAAATCATAAATTCAGATTAAATAATTTTAAATAAAGTGTTATAATTGTCAATCATAATAAAGTCTCATAAACAAAACAGGAAGAACAAAGGGAATTTAGAAAATAAAACATTGAAAAATATGGAGAAAGCCAGGAAAAATGAAATTTTAAGAGGAAAAAGACCCTCACATAATTCGACTGCATGTGGAACATCAGGACAAGAACAAAACTCATGAATGGCACAAGATAAAAAGCTTCATAATTTCTGTAACACAAAAACTTCAAAGAGACAGAAAGTAGGAAATGACTTACTTTCTACTGAAACTGAAAACATGAGTTGAGGAAAGCTGGATCACGGGATCTACTTAAATCTACAAGAAATCACCCCCAACAGCTAGTTAGGGGAAGGATCTTGGCAGGGATATTGCTCCCTCCTTCAACTTCAGTATCTTTCTAAAGAAACCCTTTTGCCTTCCTAAGGAATTTCCTTAGAGCAGATTGAATGTCCCTGTTCCTCAGACAGTAGATAATGGGGTTCAAGAAAGGTGGTGTCACAGAGTACATCATAGAACACACCAAGTCTAGAAGATTAGGTTCACTGGAAGTCGGCTTTAAATAAGCAGCAATACCTGTTAGAACAAAGGTGCCCACAACCATTAGATGGGGCACACAGGTGGAGAAGGATTTGGACCGGCTCTCCCTGGATGGCATCTTCAACACAGTAGAGAAAATGAACACATAGGAGACCAAGATGCAGACCAAACAAGAGAATGAAGAGAGGACACCAAGAGCCACACCGACATTCATAGCAGCATGCTCCTCGGAACAACTGACCTCTAGAATGGCAGGGACATCGCAGAAAAACTGGTGAATCCTGTTGGAGCCACAGAAATTCAGAAAGAATGTTTCAGCTGAGTACAAGGTGCCCAGGGCCCCTCCGCTGAGCCAGGACAAAGCCATCAACCGGACACAGAACCTTTTGTTCATGACAGCCTCATAGTGCAGAGGGTGACAGATGGCGACATAGCGATCATAGGACATGGCAGTGAGGATTCCCACCTCTGACTCTGGCAAGAGGACCATCAAGAAGAGCTGACATACACAGCCCAAGAAAGAGATGGAGTCGCTGAGGGTGATGGAGTTGAGAATGGATTTGGGCAATGTGGTGGAAACGAGGCAGAGGTCCAGGAAGGACAAATGCCTCAGGAAGAAGTACATGGGGGTGTGGAGGTGGCGGTCAAGAACTGTGAGGAGGACGATGGTCAGATTCTCCAGGGTGGACAACAGGTAGACAAGAGAGAACAGCGCAGCCTGCAGCCCCAGCAGCACCATGCTATCCGTCAGTCTCAGGAGCGAGAACCCACTCAGAAAGGTCTGGTTCTTCATATTCCTGTGTCATGAGGTGTCTGTTGAGTCTGAAAGAAAATGGGAGAGTTAAAAACATGGCATTACAGGGATCCAAACACTCCCATGTGTGCAGCACCACAGTTCTTGACAGCTCAGTCTTGGGAGTGGACATCAACAGATGAATGGACAAAGAGCATTTGCTGTTTAGTCCCAACGAAGCACTGCTTTACAATCGTCAAGGAAGGACAAGCTAGAAGCTGTTGGCAGGAAAGTGGGTGCAGCTGGAGTCCATGCTGTCAACTGAAGTAAATCAGATGCACAAGCTTAAAAATTACTTAGTTTCTCTGCTATGATGAACTCAAACTATAAATAAATATCAAGAAATAGTTGGAAGCAGAGCAGTCTTTTGGAAAAGGCAAGAGGACAAGAAATGGAGGGAAAAGAGAAGACAGTGGTGCAGAAAGAACTGAGATGTCTTGTGCACATGGAACAGCTCCTCACTGGGATGTGGTCTGCACGCAGTGTAAATTTGAACTAAGACAAATAAATATTAAAGTGCATTCATCACATCACCTGTTCTGTGTCTCTCCATTCCTGAGACAATTAGAGATCAGCATTCTACATTAGAGTGAAAATCTAAAAACACCAAAATACTCATCTTTGTACACAAAGGAGGTATGAAATAATGACAGCTTTAACACTCTAATGCAATTTAGTTTAAATGAATTTTAAGAGATGAGAGAAATTCGACGTATCTCCAAAATAATGTGAAATTACTTTGGAATATTTTTTCACTTTAAAATTGACAGGACTGCCTGTGTAATAATAGCTGAAATAGGGTTAATGATGCACATTTTCTCATATCAATAATTTCTTCTCGGTGTGATTTGTGTGTGGATTACAAGATCTGGGTGAAACATCTGCTGGCTCCCTGTGCCTATACATAACTCAGGCAATAATTGAGCTGAGCTTTTTGAAGGGGAAACTAAGTAAATGTCTCTCTGTTATATCTCATGACTTTAGAGATCTTGTAGATATACAAGATCCCAACAATGAATGTAACTGTACTGTATCCCTAAAATGTACCAATAAACTCAATTAAAGCTGAAAAAAAGAAGAAATCTTGTAGACCATTCATTAGCAAGCAAAATAGGAGTAGAAAAAAATAGAAAAAAAAAACCCAGAAATACTCATCGTTATACAGTGATATCACAATTGATTTTTCACTTCCCTTTCGCAAGACGTTAGGGCTGCTCCCCATGCATTCATTGAATATTTAATTCCTTGCTGTAGATGCTGTCATAGCATCTACTATTTTACATAACTGAAGTTATTTAAAATAGCACAGAGCACTGAAAAACACTGAAGCAATTTTAACAATTTGAATGTTAAATTACAGAGCAAAACTTGAGCATAATGCACATAATCAGGGCCATGCTCCGGGAGGACTCTGTCCAAGATGAGAACCAGCACATGCAAGAGACCAGGATGCCCAGCACAGAGGCAGCGAATCCCCAAGATGGAGCTTCCTGAGGGTCCCCATGGGAGGAGCTCCTCCTTTTTGCTCCCTCAGGTCGTCAGTCCTTAGAGCCTCTTTGTCCTTTCCCTCACTGCAATGACCTTGTTTTATGTCTCCATGGAACTCTTCTCCTCCTCAGGATGAGACGAATTACTGTGAATATCCGAAGATGTCTCCAGCGCTAGCCATGCAGGAATCCTGTGGTGCCCTGGGCTGAGTGTGCAGTAGGGACTGTGAGACCTACCCTTGGGGGTCCCCTCCGTGCTGCCGTGCAGAGTCCATGAAGACCAAACACTGGGGTCCTTCATGATCCTCCCTAGGCAGCAGCATCTGGCTGAGGAGTTTCTTCCCCCTCTACGATGAGCACCTTCACCTCCTGGTTCCCAGGTCTAGCTGCTTTGTGCCCTCATAGGCGGCAGAATCTGCCCAGTCTGATGGTTCGGCCCGGCAGCAGTGGGGTCGGAAGGGTCCTCTGCCCCTACCTGGTGAGCAGGCTCAGCCTTTCCTTCTGTCCTGCAGAGAATGTGTGCATCCCTCCCTGTGTGGATTTCTCCACTTCTGACAAGCTCTCTTCTCTCTCAGGGAACGGTACTCCCAGGAGTGGGGCTGGGATTTGGAGGTGAGATGTGAGCAGAGCAATTTCTCTCTCACAACAGACACGTTTCCATTAATAAAAATGAATTTATGTTGATGTGAACTTTCACTAATAAAATTATTGTTATTTCTATACATATCCTCCCAGTTGAATATTATTTGATTTGGAGGAGACAACATTCACCAAATTTCAAAAATACTAATACTATCAATTTGTATCATCTAAAAATATTTTAAAGTCCCCAAGTATAAAATATCTTCATAATAGAAACATAGCCATATTATCATGTTGAACATAGGTTTCAAATACCTCAAAATTTTGAGAAGCACCATGAAAATTTTCTTCCTTGTCCTTTAGACACATCTGTGTCAAGATAACTCTTACCTTCAAACCACATTTTAATACCCTAATTTCACATTTGCTTTCAAAAGTAAAAAACTAGCAACAGGAAATCAAATTGAACAGATGGTAAGTGAGAATGAATAAAAGTTTTATTTATGTTCACATTATTTTTATGAAAGCAGAGGAGAATAATAAAAGAGAAGACTAAAGGGAAAATAAAAATGAGTTTTAAAAAGTCTTTAGAAATTTGACATGAATATCAAATTATCTGGACGATATGAACTTGATTCAGTCATTCTACATGAGCACACACACAAGTGTACACTCGCACAAAGACAGATGCCTGTGCTACTCCCAGACTTGTCCTCTGGAAGCTGATTTATCCCTTTTCAGTCAACATAGGAAAAAAAGTCTTTTTGTTCCAACAACAGTGGACTTGCACATAAAATTTTGTAAACATTTACTGTGTTTCTGAGGATGAGTTCCACTTCAAACACTATAAAGGTGTATATGTTTATGATACATGGCATTCCTGAGGAAGTTCTGCCAAAACCTTTAGCAAAATATTAACAATATAAAGAGGAAATGATGGTTAAAAAATTGAAAGGCATGGAGTGAATTATAGGATTAAAAACTATGTGACACATGTATTAATAGAGGTTTTTATTTATTTATTTATTTTATTATTTTTTTATGGTACTGGATATTGAACTTGGTCCCTTGCTCTTGAGGGGCAGGATGCAGAACCAAGGAGCCAAATCCCTTGCCCTATTAATGTTTTCAAATAGAGGGTTTTGCATAAAAATGGTTGGACACAGTGTCATGTGCTTCTCCGCTTCACTTGAAGCAATCTTGCCATTTAATACAATACATAGGGAGTTGTAAGGGAACAAACTGAGTACAGAGCAGGGTCTGCAGCTGTGTCAGAGGAGACCAAGGAGGGCTGAGTGTTAAGGATGGACTTTCCAAGTTCCGCCCTAAGGCCAGAGAAACAGCACCAGTGTCATGTGGGGCAGATGGCTTCCTAGCAGTGAGCTGAACATCTAATAAATCAAAGGGCCTGGAAGGTGTGAGAAGTGTGAGGGAGAGGGGAGAAAGAGACAGGATGGGAACACAAGGGGGAGAGGAGACAGAGTGGGATAGAGATACACATTCGTTTGGGACAATGACAGAGATTTGAAGCAAAAACTATAGAAGGGGAAAATCACGGTAGGAAAAGATTTAATTTTCATTTGGAACCAAGTCTAAGCAGAACATTTTAATTTCTTTGAAACCTCCCAATACACACCCAAGATTGTAATCCAGAATGGACAGAACATGCACAGGAGGAGCACTCTTACCTGACCTTCCTAGAATCCAGGCATGGCAGTGAGGGCCATTTTCTGAGAAGCACATTAATGACTTTGGGGGACAGTGAAGGGGAGTGTGGTTTCTGTCCTGTGTCTCAGGCTGATTCTGTCCAGAAGGGCCAGGTCCTTAAGCACTCACAGGCCAATCTTGCATGGGCTTCTCCTGGGAGGACACACAGTGGCTGTGCACTCAGCTTTCTTGGAAGCCAGAGCCTGGAGACCACACAGACGCTCAGGGCTGCAGGCTGCTCCTGTGCCCTTTGCCCCATTGAGACTCACAGGAGAGCTCTGGGGCTCATTACCCGCAAGCTCCAGCAGCTCTCTCTCCTGTACCCCATGGAAGGGACTGGAATCCATGAGCTCCTAAAATTCAGGACCTTAAAGGCTGCATCCACATCATCTTTGAGTGTAGCGATCCCAGTTTCAGTAGGGAAAGATCCTAGGAGAATGACCCCAGCACTGTAAATTTGTGGTCCCAAAAGGATTTAGTGGAAGTCCTAGGGCTGTCACACCTGACCAGGACCCTGATTCTCCCTGATTTCTGTCTGCCTCAGTAAGCCCAGCTTCCCTTCATGTTCCCACTGTGCTCCAGATGGCTGTGTTGGGATTTCTCTGAGCAGTGCAGATCCAGCTTCTGTCGCACCCTTCTGAGTGCAGACAAAACCCTCAGCAACGCCCTAAAAATCCTGGCTCCAGTTGGGTGGGAGCTACACCCAGAGGACTCTCAGCATGGGATTCTGCAGCTGTGGTCCAAGGTGGGGT
This sequence comes from Fukomys damarensis, assembly GCF_012274545.1. Taxonomy (NCBI): domain Eukaryota; kingdom Metazoa; phylum Chordata; class Mammalia; order Rodentia; family Bathyergidae; genus Fukomys; species Fukomys damarensis. The sequence goes on from NW_022900915.1 coordinate 46,018,753, forward strand.
TTATTTTCAGAGACTGATCCTGTAATGTTCTTCTTTCATTCTAGGAAGGGACCCACAGACCACCCTTATTGCTCATAATTATGCTTCAAGTTGTTGCTCTCCAGGCACCATGCATCACATACTCTCCACTTGCCTGTTTTTAGAACCCTGTTGCTGAAACCTCACATTTGTCAAGCAGTTGATGCTCACTTACACTTTCTTCTTCTTCTTTGCCTGGCATCCTCCTGCTGTTTCATGCAGGCCTTGTTACAGACCACACACCAACATCACAGGAACCACAAGCACCAGTTACAGGGTCCCTACAAACCTGCAGGGATTTGAGTGGAACAAATACATGTCAATGTAGATAACATTTCCACAACAAGGTTGCACCTGTGCAGCAATGAAGATGACACATGTGTTCATCTTGAAGGTTTCAAGGAATTGTCCTGGCAGTGTTTTACAGCCTCCACATTTTTGATAAAGTCATCCTGAATTGTTTCAGTTTTTATTGAAATCTGTGTCTACCAGTCCAGCTGCCAGAATGAAACATCACAGGCTGGGCAGGTTGCATCAGAGAAACTTGATTTCTCACAATTCTGGAAGAAGACTCCAAGGACCAGAGTAAGGGTGCTGTTAGGGTCCTTGGCTGTGCTGGCCCCATCCTGCTGCCTCACACCATGGTCATCTGTGTGCATGCCTCTGTGTGTGTGTGTGTGTGTGTGTGTGTGTGTGTGTGTGTGTGTGTGTGCATTTGTGTCTCTGGGTTTCCTGGTCTCTGTGCAAGCATCCTGACCTCCTGGTCTTATGGAGCACCAATAAGCCTAGCTAACACACAGCCCATGTTACCCAAGTCACCTCTTTTCCAGGACTGGATCCAAACACATTGTAGTCACGTGAGATGCCAGGGATGAGAGCTTCACTATGTGATGAGTTGAACCCAGATCAATGCATGAGTTATATCATTCTCCTTGTTATTTGTGTTTATTTTTCACAACCATACAACAACACATTTTATCATAGATAATTTTAAATTAATATATTACTTCTCATAGGTGCTTTTCAGACTTCTTTTACTCTTGTGAAGTTTACAGCCTGAGAGTGCAGAGTTAATGGAAAATGCTAGCCTAGGTGGCATGGGTCCAGGATTTGATACCAAACAGCTTAAAGAGAGGAATGAATGAATAGATTTTAATGTATATATTTTTTAAAAAATTTATGTCTTCATCTCCTATGCCTTGTTTTTCTTTTCTTATTTAAATAATGAGGCAGGCAAAGAGAGGATAAGACGATAGTTCATGTGTTTTGTTTTTTTTTCTTTTGTTAGATCTATAGAATAAAGCACTCTGTTCTGCAACATCAATATGATGCTAATTCTAGGATTTTGGTGAATTAATTAGCTAGTTGCTTGTAGTTTTCTGCCTGCATTTTTTAATAAATATTTTTGTTTTTAGTTAAGAGAGATCTAGTACAAAAAAGATAATTGCCATAAAGAGAAGGAGTCCTGTTGCAGTAGAGAGAGGAGAGCTTGCAATAAGAAGGTTCCCCTGATCGCTCCAGTGCCAGGAGAGTCTGCTTGGGCACCAGCCCACCGCAGGAAGGATAACCATGCCCTTGCCCACCAAGAGGCACCATCGTTCCAGCACCAGGAAGGCCTGCTTGGGTCCTGACCCCTGCTGGAAGGATAGCCATGGCCTCTCCTTCCGGGAGCCACCATTGCTCCAGCACCACGAGGGTACCCACACAGGAGCCCCTGAACCCCCACAACTCCCACAACTCCCCTTCCCCCAATGCACTCTCAGAACTCTTGATTGTGCTAGTCTTTGGACCCACTCTGCAGAGGCAGAGGTGGTCATAAAGGATATTTTTCTGAGTTCCCAACTTTGAACATCTTTAAAGAAAGGGCATGGGAAACCTGTAGTAGAATGGTGTGGAGTTCAACTGTTCAGGAGGTCGGGGAACTCAATCTGGCCCTGCAGCCCGAGGTCAGTCTGCATCGTGGGGTTCTGCCATTAGCTAACTGAGATCAGGGGTCTTGGTTCTGCACATGCCTGCACATGTTGTATATTATGACAGCAGAGACATAGTTTGAAAGAGGCCCTTCAAATCTTATTTGTTCCTTTCTTTTCTTCATTCCACTCTGTAAATTCTTTCTTTTTTCTGTCCTCTTTTCCCAACTTAGTGTCTTGCTCCACCATATTATCCCTCATCTCCCTTTCTGTTTCTGCTCCTGCCCTCAGATTTCTTCTTTTATCATTTTTTCTCTTTGCTTTATGTTCTTTTCTTCTGTCATTCTACCTCACACGGGGGTCAGTGGGTTCAAGGGAAAGTGAGCCCCTATTGCCGTTAAGGGGATATATTCTTGTCCTTGTACTTCTACTCTGTTTTTCCCTATCGAATTCAACAGATTACTGAATATTGTGTGGTCATTCTATGTTCTCTAGCTTCACTTGAAACCTTCTCTAATTCTTTTACTTATCTACTCCTCTTGTCTTAGCTCTGTCTAAGCCCCCATCCTAAATGGTAAATATACTACTTTGAAAAGTTTGTTCACTGAAGACATATTTTTGACTGCTTCTTGATTTCAATTTAATTCACATGGTTTAAGGGTGATAGACTAGTGACTACCACAGATGTCAGTTTCCAAGTTGTACTTGATCATATTGTGCTGCTGATTGTATCAGTTGGGATAAAGGATTGTGGTTGATTTGATGAGCTGTTTTCTCTGATTTTATGAAAATGAGAATGTCTGTGGGTCATTAGAAACCCGGAAGCTAGGACAAGACTATATCAGGAAGATTTGGGTGATGACCCAGAGATTAAACAAAGGACAGCCAAACAACAAAAATAAAAATGAGAAAACACTTAAACAAGATACAATGACAGACTCCCAGTTCACCAGTGGCAAACAGTAGGGCAAATGAGGATGAAAAGGCTGATAGTGAACCACCAAGACACCCTGAACTCAAAGCACAGGAAGTAACAAAACTGATCAATCAGGCTCTGGAAAAATTCATAACAGAAATAATTTCCCAAATAACCATAGAGATGGTGAGCAAAATGAAAGTCATGGTTTGAGACTCTAGAACAGAAATTAATAAAAAAAAATAGATGAGCTCAAGACCACGATAGAAGCCTTGAAGGCCCAGCATAAGAAAGAAATGGAAAGAATAAACCCCCAACATAGGAAAGAAATGGAATCCATAAAACATATTCAAACAAATATCCAGGAGATTAAACACTGCATTGAAAGTGTATGCAATAGAATAAAAGAATGTGAAGATAGAATCTCAGATATAGAAGATAAGATTGCAGTCAGTGACCCTGAAAAAGAGGTCTCTTAAAAACAGTAAGGGATCATAAGAAACTGATCCAACAAGTCCTAGATGATGCAAAGAAGAATAACATAAGATTGATAGGAATCCATGAAGTAGCAAGAGAAAATACAAATGACTTTAAAAAGCTGTTCACAGAATTAATGACAGAAAACCTCCCAAACATAGGGGAAGAGTTTGACATTCAGATAAGTGAGGTGTATAGGACCCCAACAAGCTAAAATCAAAAAAAAATCTACACCTAGACATATAATAATCAAGATCCCAGAAACCCATCAGAAGAACAAAATACTACAAGGAGTAAAAGAAAAGAAACAAATAACATGCAAAGGAGAGCCCATCAGAATCACAGCAGACTTTTCAACGCAAAACCTTAGGGCAAGGAGAGCCTGGAGTGAGATATTTCAAGTACTAAAAGAGAACAACCTCCAACCTAGACTGATGTATCCTGCAAAACTCTCTTTCAAAATGGATGGGGAAGTAAGATATGTCCACAACAAAGAACACCAGAGAAACTATGTGAATACGAAACCAGCACTACAAGCAATTCTAAACAATATCCTAGAAAAAGACAATGAAAGCAACAACACCATAAGGCCCAACAGATCAAATCAAATAGGCAAGGCAAGAATATAAAAGGAGAAGTGAAAAAGTAAAGAGTCAACAAAAGGCCAATAACATGAAAATAATAAGTCAGTACATATCAGTTATAACCATCAATGTCAATGGCCTCAACTCACCAATCAAGAAAAATAGACTGGCAAAATGGAATAAGAAGCAAAATCCAACAATATGTTGTATACAATAAATATACCTAGTGCAAAAAGAAACCCATAGACTGAAAGTGAAAGGATGCAAAACAATTCTCCATGTGACAGTTGCCCAGAAAAAAGCAGAGGTAGCAATGATATTCGCAGATAAAGTAAATTTTAAACTAAAACTCATTAAGAGAGACAAAGAAGGCTACTACTTCCTTGTAAAGGGAATAATTCAAGATGAAAAGATGACAATCATAAACATATATGCACCAAATACTAATGCCCCCAACTATATAAAATACTAAGAAGCATGAAAAACCAAATAAGCACTAATACAATTGTAGTGGGGGAACTAAATATTCCATTTTCACAAATAGACAGATCATCTAGGACAAAAGTCAACAACAAAATACTAGAATTGAACCAAGCTTTGGAAGCATGGACTTAATAGACATTTATAGAGTGTTCCACCCCACAAATCAGAATATACATTATTTTAGGCTGCACATGGGTCATTCTCCAAGATAGATCACATACTAGCTCATAGAAAAATTACAGTAGTAAAGTAATAAAATTGAATCTTGTTGTACATTTCCAACACACTGTGGGCCACAATGCCAATGTAGTGCATATCTGAAATAATGGTTTGGTATCTTTTTAGTGTTTCAAAAAAAATGTTACCTTTTACCCCCTTGAGTATTGCTTTTTGTTTCTTAAATTTGAATAGATCATAATTAATTTGCAGATGTTTTTAGATTTATTTTTTAAACATTGAAAGTTATTTCACATTTACTTTTTGTTTATTTTTTATGGCAACATTTATTTTATTTTATTTTTTTATTTATTTTATGTTTTTTGTTTTTTTGTTTTTTTTGTTTTTTTTTTTTTTGCTATTGGGGATTGAACTTGGGTCCTTGCACTTGCAAGGCAGGTAACAGAACCTCTGAGCTAAAAATCCCCAGGCCCTATTTTAAAATTATTTATTTATTTATTTTTGGTACCAAGGATCGAAATCTGGCCCTTGAGCTTGTGAGGCAGGCAGCAGAACCACTGAATCAAATCCCCCAGCCCTCAATTACTTTTTTAAGCCATTGCAGAAAGGTTTAAAAAGTAATGCTGATAAATTCTGAAGCAGCTTCAGCCAAATACTGATTTGAAAACCATTTATTCAACTTTTTAAAAATAAAATTGTTTTCCAGTTGAATTTCCACTTATATCTTGGAATTTATATTTTGTATATTCTTTCATAACTTGTTTGAGTGTCAAGAGATTATTTGGCTAGGTAAATGCAGTTACTACCTCCAGGTTTCTTTGAAGAATGTTAGTTTTTCAGATTTCATTTTACTTCTCTTTCAGTTTAAATTAAAATTTATATCAATTTTCATTCATATGATCAGTTAATAACTGTTCCTTATGTGTTCTTCTTTGACTTAGAGCATTTTTTGCCACAATGAATAGTTAGTTAAGCAGCTCAGATGCCTTAGTGTAGGAGGTATGAGCTTGACATTTGAGATGAAAATACTGATGTAGTAAAAGACAGTCCTTTATGTTGAGTTGCCAAGTGTTCTATCTTTTGGTCTACCCATAGTGTGACCTTGAATGTATGCTGGTAACAAAATCTGTACCTTGCTTTGAGTGCTTTATTTTGAGCTTATTTTAGAAGTATTTCTCTTTTTTCAGTTTCTTTTTCTATTATTGCACCTTAGATATAAATGTGAACGTATTTTCAAAAACTGCCAAAAGATCAAACAATCTCAAGTATTTGTGAGGTGAGATAAGAACATGTGTGAATATTTAAATTTTAAAAAGTTATTACAGGGCTGGAGATTTAGCTCAGGGATTGTACCATCCTCAAAATAGCTTTTCCTATCATACTTGCCACTTTCTGAAGCAGTTTTGGAACTCTTCTGCTTTTGTGTCTTTAGGAGATGTGGTAAAATATAGTGAATGTTGTTTCTAAATGTCATTCAATATAAAGGCAGACTAATAAAAACATTACACTATGTACTGATCTTCTGGATCTGGCACTGTGCAGCTTTTTGCTCTTCGCTCAAGTCAAAATGACTGAAATTCTTTTAATTGATTGAGAACATAGAGGCATCAATGGCAATCAACTAGGCCCTCAAGTGTGTTTGAATTGAGGGCAAGTATTCTGAGGGAGATTACTTGCAATGTGTCTTTCACTGTGATTAAATTTAAAAATTTAAATATATACCATATTTTAGGAGCATATGTAGACTTCATTTTTCTGGAATAGAGGATGGTGAAACATGTACTATTTTATTTGGCTATTCAGGGGTAGATTAAAGGAAATTATATAATAAACACCGATAAAAACTTAGGTGTGATTCCACTTATATATCCCCATAATTTACTCTTATTTCTATTTCTTTCTAGGTAAACTATTCTACAAGCTGTATGAAAATTAAGTTGGAATAAATTAAAAGGCATTGATGCAAACGTTATGCACAGCATTTGATTGTATATCACTTTATTCTGTGATTTTAAAAATGTGTACATGTAAATTTTCATTGGTTATACAGATTAATGGGGTTAATTTTGGCAGATTCATACATGCTCATTACATACTGTGATCATTTTCATCCTATAAAATTTTAAAAGTGAAAAAAATTAAAGGTCTTAATCGTGTTAAAAAAAAAAAAGGTTCCCCTGACCATAAGATCAGTAACCATCTATGATCTTAGGGTAGTGGTTTTATTTCATGTTGTCTGTCCTTATGCATGTCTTTTCTCAGTTAAACAACTTGCATCGCTACTAGTTTACTGAAGATGTTGTCATAAATATCTGTTGAATCTTCCAAATATGATTTCTAAGTCACAGGGCACGGCACGCAAGTGCTTTTCATCTTTAACGTCCTAATAAGAACACTGATTGTTAAACCTTGGAAGTTATAGTTCAAGGCGGAGGCCAGTCAGCAGCAGCAACTGAGAGAATTAACCACTAGGGTCTGAAATCTGACCAGTTTCTGTGTGCAGTGAGCGTAGCGATTAGGAGACGCTCTGAGGTCTGCAGGAGGAGAAGCCACTGGAGCAGTGATGAGGCAGAACTGCGGGAAACGAGCAGCGAAAATCCTCAGTGCCAGAATCAAAGCAATAAATGCTACTGGGTTTGCTAGAAGAGCAGAAAGCAAAAATGATGATTTTATTCCTCAGAGTTTTCTCCTAAGCACAAGACCGCTCTTTATGAGAAAACCACCAGAGAGAAAACCATTCGAGGTCTTCCTGGAGGAAGCTGTTCCAGCTCCAGGCCCTTGTAACACCACTGCCCCACTTAGGGGCAAGGATGCCAATCCGCAGGAGTCGGTCCACTGAGGGTCTCGCCAGAGAGCCAGGTCAGAGGACACAGAGCCATGGGCAGAAAGAGAAAATCTTGCACCTTCTCTTCCCCACAGGGCTGCAGTGAAGACAGCGAGCTGTGGCCAGCGAGGTACAGACACTAGGAGATGCAAGGCCAGGAGGGGAAACACAAACAGGGACATTGGTGGGATCAGAAGCCTCTGATACTTGCAGCTCCTGCAAAGAAAAAACACAGATACATGGCTGTGCAGGTTAGCGTCAGTCTTCACACCAAGGGCGTGCTGATCTCATGCTCTGTGATCCAATGTAACATGTGAAGGAATGAATAAAAATGTACTGGTGGATCAACAAACAAACAAACCCAATCTGCAGAGGCAGTGCAAGCAGCTATAGCAGGCTCAGGTGTGGCACAGACATTGGAGAAGCCAGA
>NW_022900915.1:46026792-46028516 GCF_012274545.1 Fukomys damarensis
TGTGAAAAACAGGGAAGATAAAGAGCTCAGGGGTTCAGGAGCAGGAGGGCGGGTAAGGATATGGGGCACAGGGAGCGTGAGGGCGGGAACCTTCTCTGTGATTCCGTAAAGGCGACTGCAGGACACGAGGGATTTTCCAGAACCAGTAAAACATCACCAAAGTATCCATGCTACAGTTCAAAACTTCTTCACAATCTGGGAAGAATTCTCAATGTTCGAGGTAGAACACAGAACACCACAAAAGCCTCCAAGCTGCAAACCTCTGCAGAAGCTTCAGTAAGGGGAAAAGGAAACGGTGCTGCGGGAGCTCAGTTTGGAAAGGAGCAGATTCTGGAATCAAGAGAGAAGAAACAGCACTGAAGTGCCAGGTGCCCTGGATGACGTGGCCCCGCCTCGCCCTGGGGCGAGGAGCGCGAGGCCCATCCAGGTGCACTGGAATGGGGAAATGAGCAGGTGCTAGCTGTTGCCCGGCCCGGGTGCTCTTAGAGCGGAGTCACGGGTAAGCAGGGATCAGGCTCTGCTGAGCTGCATGGGGACGAAGGAGCTGTGGTGGCTTCGATGTAAACCGCAGGCACCTTGACTCAGATGTGGTGAGCGCATGCACAGGTGCTGTGGCCTTATCTGTTCTTTTCTTTATATTTCTTGCTGTTTTTGTTAAGAAGACCTAAATTCAGCAACACAGCACAGCTGAGTGTGGGAAACATGGTTTGTGGGAGCCAGTCATGGCCCACTGGCATTTGACATTTGAAAGATGACTTCTTTCTTTATAATCAAGCCATTGACACAATGTGTGGTCAGGATGTTCCTAATTAGCGTGTGTTAATATTTGTTCCTTTTTAAGGACTGCACATGTTAAACTTGTTTTTGACCCTGCACAGGAGAAACTCGGATAGCCAAAGATCTGATGTTATCTGTAGGAGTCAGGTGCTTCCTGTTAAAGATCTGACATTATCTTTAGGAGTCAGGTGCTCCCTGTTGATGTGCCTTTAAAAAGCTGATGCTTGCCTGCAATAAATGTCTCCTTGATCAGACTCTTGTCTTGGTGTCCTTCCTTTCTCTCTGCCCCATCTCCACACCACTGCTCTTTCAGGTTTGAGACACTGCTGGACAGTGCTCTGTGTCGCCAGGTCGCGACAGCCTCTGATTGTGCCCTTTTAACTTTTACTCCTTGAGCCTCCAATAGGCCCTGAATAGAATTTGCTACATAATCTCTGGATTCCGATTGTCCCATAATTAACAATTTCTAATTTATAAAATCTTCCCAATGGACTTGACACTCTCTACCTTCTTTCGCTTTTTTTCTTTTTACCTTCTTTCACTTTTTCTTACTTCTTTTCACTTTTTCTTATCTTCTTTTCATTTTTTCTTACTTTCTTTTAACTTTTTCTTCACGAAGTGAACAGTAGACTTACTGCAAGAATCAGGCGCAGTGGTCAGTCCTCCGGAGCACCGTCGCTGCCTTCGACCTGGGTCTGGGATTGCATATCCTCATCAACTTTCAGGTCCCTGTTCCGGCACCACTTGTCATGAGCCAGCGACACAGAGCACTGTCCAGCAGTGTCTCAAACCTGAAAGAGCAGCGGGGTGGAGATGGGGCAGACAGAAAGGAAGGACGCCAAGACAAGAGTCTGATCAAGGCAACGTTTATTGCAGGCAAGCATCAGCCTTTTAAAGGAAAAGACCAAACTATTATGGGCTAGGATTACCATAATAACCTCAACACC
>NW_022900915.1:46028841-46030815 GCF_012274545.1 Fukomys damarensis
GGGACACAAACGTTAACAAATGCTAATTAGGAACATCCTGACCACACATTGTGTCAATGCCCTGATTATAAAGAAAGACGTTATCTTTCAAAAAGCCAGTGGGCCATGGCTGACTTCCCACAGGACACAGATCCCCATGCAGGGCACTGAATGCTTTCTTTCTGTCTGGTCACTCAAACTACCTCCAAGCCTCATCCAGGGATGCACAATGTCCTTGCTCTGTGGTGTATTTTGTTGATCTCCTTGAGGGCTGTGTGACTGCACAGGTGTGAGATTAGACAGGTGAAATTCACAATCATCCAGAGATGAAAACTGTTGCTCCCCTACAATTTTGCAAGGCAGGTAAGGAACTGGTGCCTTGTCCCCTGATGATCTTTACAAGAACACCACTAATATTCATGAGAAAGACTCACACAAGTCCAAGCCAAAGGAATTACAAAAAATCTGACCGAATTCACCTATTCTCATGTTCATAAAAATGAGGAAAATTTGACGAATGAAATGTAAATGTACAGTACTGTGTTACATTAGATAAGATTTTTACCATATATTTACATTAGTTTAATAATAAAAAAATCTAAATACAGTGTAGTTTTTAATTATTACAGTACATCCATAGTGGTATATATGTTGTGACAGATATATTAATCACAATGTAACATGTTACAGATAAACAGAAGCGTGGGATATGTCTGAGGGAAAAGAAAAGCAAAACCTGACTATATCACAAAAAATCGCTCCTAGATATTACTAGACAATGACACTGGCTAAGAATCAAAGCTCATTCAGAGAAACCTAGTAAGAGAGTCCTGTGGTGAACATCTTCCAGATTTCAGTGTAGGTATCTGTGGCATTTTTAGGACAACACAGTAGCCCTGCTATTTACTAAACTGGCCACAAATGATATGGACACATTGAACACATTTCCAAATGAGAAAATTAGAAAAAGAAAGCTGGAAAGCATGATCTCTGAGTGAAGAGATCTAAAAAGTAAAAGAAAAAAAGAGGTATAATCAGACATTGCCCGGCCACTCTCACATGTGCTTTAAACCCCTATATTTGGGCTGCGGATTCAGCTCAGTCATTCACCAGCTGCCTCAAAAGTGCAAGGTCAGGAGTTCTATCTTTGGTATCAAAACAGAACAAAACCCCTGTCCTTACTGCTCACTGAAGTGAGGATTTCCTTGCCAAGAGCAGATGTCCCTTCTGTCCCTTGTCACAAATTTGAAATCCTCATAGCTTGTATAATGCAACCACATGAGGTTCATTTTCACTTGTGTAACTGTAAGCCTTTGATAAAATAAACAAAATCACAATAAAAGGAAAAAGCAATACAGTGAAAGTAAGATCCTTACAAAATGAGGGTTTCATCCATAAGGCAGCACTCACAGTTGAGGTCCACTCAAGAAACCAGTCTTTGAAAGCACAAATCCTCATAGCTTGTATAATGCAACCACATGAGGTTCATTTTCACTTGTGTAACTGTAAGCCTTTGATAAAATAAACAAAATCACAATAAAAGGAAAAAGCAATACAGTGAAAGTAAGATCCTTACAAAATGAGGGTTTCATCCATAAGGCAGCACTCACAGTTGAGGTCCACTCAAGAAACCAGTCTTTGAAAGCACAAATAATATTCATTTGACAAGAAATAAGTTGGAGAATCTACACAATTTATCATTTTTGATGTTCAGAAATAATCGGACTTAACTCCCACATGGAGATCCTGAAAATGCAGTACGTGAAGATGAATCAGACCTTACAATAAACACACAAGGACATTTTATGTCCATCTGAAATTTAAAATCAAAATACACTTTCAACACATACGGAATCTTATCAAAATCAAAATTATTTAATAAATATAAACTTATCAAGTGAATAGAAATATCAAATTAAAAATTTCAATTCCTGAAATGAAAATTTTATTGAAGCAGTAAGTACATTGAAGGTGAAGCAATAGAAGTTATATAAG
>NW_022900915.1:46031315-46061773 GCF_012274545.1 Fukomys damarensis
AGCATGGCTCTCCCTGAGGGAAAAGAAAAGCAAAACCTGACTATATCACAAAAAATCGCTCCTGGATATTACTAGACAATGACACTGGCTAAGAATCAAAGCTCACTCAGAGAAACCTGGTAAGAGTCCTGTGGTGAACATCTTCCAGATTTCAGTGTAGGGATCTGTGGCATTTTTAGGACAACACAGTAGCCCTGCTATTTACTAAACTGGCCACAAATGATATGGACACATTGAACACATTTCCAAATCAGAAAATTAGAAAAAGAAAGCTGGAAAACATGATCTCTGAGTGAAGAGATCTAAAAAGTAAAAGAAAAAAAGAGGTATAATCAGACATTGCCCGGCCGCTCTCACATGTGCTTTAAACCCCTATATTTGGGCTGCGGATTCAGCTCAGTCATTCACCAGCTGCCTCAAAAGTGCAAGGTCAGGAGTTCTATCTTTGGTATCAAAACAGAACAAAACCCCTGTCCTTACTGCTCACTGAAGTGAGGATTTCCTTGCCAAGAGCCGATGTCCCTTCTGTTCCTTGTCACAAGTTTGAAATCCTCATAGCTTGTATAATGCAACCATATGAGATTCGTTTTCACTTGTATTACTCTAAGCCCTTCATACAATAACACAATCTTAATAAAAGGAAAACAGCAAAAGTAAGATCCAGACAAAATGAGGGTGTCACCAATAAGGCAGCACTCACAGTTGAGGTCCAGTCAAGAAACCAGTCTTTGAAAGCACAAATAATATTAATTTAACAAACAAAGAATAAATTGGAGAATCTACACAATTTATCATTCTTGATGTTCAGAAATAATCGGACTTAACCCCCACATGGAGACCCTGAAAATGGAGTATGTGAAGATGAATCAGACCTTCCAATAAACACACAAGGACATTTTATGGCCATCTGAATTTTAAAATCAAAATACACTTTCAACACATACAGAATCTTATCAACATCAAAATTATTTAATAAATATAAACTTATCAAGTGAATAGAAATATCAAATTAAAATTCCAAAACGTGAAATGAAAATTTTATTGAAGCAGTAAGTACATTGAAGGTGAAGCAATAGAAGTTATATAAGGTGGTTACCTAAATGAGAAACAATAGAGATGATACTAGGAAAACATTTGTGGGTGGGACAGCCTCACATTTTTAAAAAGTTCAAATTTTGTAGGGATAAGATGCTCCAACAAGGAAATTTTAAGGAAATAACATATATGCAAATAGACAAAAGAAGCAACGGTGAGATTATTAAAAGGAAAGTAGACACAATCTTGAAAGCAGCAAGAAAGTTAACATATTGTAATAAGTTAAAAGAAAAAAATGTGAGATGAAGAAAAGATGGCTATAAAGTGTTTGTAGTTGGACAAGGGAGGAGGGGGTGAAGGGAGGGCAGGGACAAGGGGAAAAAGTGAGAACCAAGACCTGTCATGTAGAGGTACAAGATCCCAACAATGAATGTAACTGTACTGTATCCCTAAAATGTACCAATAAACTCAATTAAAGCTGAAAATAAATAAAGGGGGAGAAAAGATATGTGGTCATTAAAAATACTAGTGGCCATCAGGAGGCAACAAAAAGGCATAAGAAATCAAAGAAGAAACAAACACACACACACACACACACACACACACGCACACACAACGGGCTAGGGAATTAGCTCTGTGATTCGGGGGCCTGCCTTGCAAGTGCAAGGACCTGAGATCAATCCCCGGTACCAAAAAAAAAAAAAAAAAAAAAAAAAAAAAAACACAACAAAATAAGGGCAGCTAACAACTGAAATTTTTATGTTTAGCAAAAACCTGATTGAAGACAGAAAGATAAACATTTTATTAGATAATAGAAGACTATACAAATGTGTTAGAGGCAGACCTGAGTTATAAGAAAACACCAGAGGAATTGAGACAGAATGCAGTTATACAAAACATTCAATTGCAACATTTCTCTCATAGAAAAAACTCAAGAAGAAATGTTCGGAACTGCCAAAAGTGAGTTTTTGTGGTTCCTTCTATACATCAACCTGATTGGACCAAGGTGTGCCAGGTACCTGATAAGACACTGTGTCTGTGTGTCTTTGAAGGGGCTTCCAGAGAGCAGCTCATGGGCAGGAGGCTGGGTGAAGAAAACATCTCTGCACAGTGTGGGCAGCATGGCCAGTTCCCCAGGCCCACGCAGAACCAAAGAAGAAGAGTGAATGTGCTCTCTGCTTCAGTGAGGACACACAGTTCTCCAGTCCTCTGCCAGTCAAAGTCCAGTGACTCAGACAGTAACAGAGATTTAAATTCAACCCTGTCAATTTTTGGTTTCAAACTAAAAGAGTAAATAAGGATCAAAATATATAATTTATATTGTGATATAGGAAGAACATTTCTAAAGGAGGAGAGGAAGTGGGAGGTAGGGGAAAGGAAAGCATGGAAAAGAAAAACTTTGAAAAAAGGAAAATTATGGAAACAAATATTTGCGCATAAGGAAGGTTGAAGTCATAATTAAAGGAAGATATTAGGAATAATTGATAGAAGGAAATCTTCATATTTTCCTTTTAAATAATCTGACCAAGTTAGAAACGTTTGCTTACAACTATCCTAGATCATGTGATACTTTGATAAATGGAATTATAGGAGTATTCAACGAGTGTGCTATAGTACTGGTAAATATCAGAGTCATGCCCTTCATGGTGTTGTTGCAGAATGATTTATGAGGCCAGTGAATCTGTATATAGAAAACAACAGTGATTATATGACTAATGGTCTTGAGACATTACCACTTAATAATAAGGATGTTCAGACCTTTTCCTTTGGGGATCTTGGTTATTAGCTAAGGACCTTTACAAAGTTCTGCTGTGTACCTTGTACCTACTGAGGATTTAAGTGATGCAAGATTTACAATTTATGAAATACAAAGGACTTTCCTGTTTGCTTTGCTTTCCACTCTTCCCTGTGATAACACCACAGCTTAGCAGGAAACTTTGAGTCTCACCAGGAGCCTTCGAATTGCCCCTGTATGTCATGAAGACAGTCTGCAAAGACAGCCTGATGTTCTAATTCACCTTCACATCAAAATATAAGCACCTGTTGGAGACCTGTTGGAATCATTTCCTACGAATACATTTGACAAGTAAGTCTTGGTTTGGGTGACTGAAGACCTGGTTTATTTTAACAAGCAAATTTCAAATTTCTTTGCGAAAAATATAACACACTCTGTTATAAAATATATTTTAAAAATTTGTGTAGAGTAGTTAACTTTAGGAAAGAGCCAAACAATAATTTTAATAGCTGATCTGGCCAGTTTTGTTCTCCTGCCTGCACCGTGTTGATTTGCCCAGCCTCTGATTTGGAATCGGCTGACACACAGGGTGCTCTCCTCACTCACCCATCACATGCTCTCCAGAATCACCACAGCCTGCTTCTCCCAGGTGTCCCAGGTGCTCACAACTGTCACTGGAGTTTGAGCTGTGTTTCCTAAATTGTCCTCCACACAGCTCTTTTCTGTGAGCACTTACTCTATATTTTAGCGTCAACACCAGTGTCACTGAGGTGAATGCCCACCCCCATATTTAATCTCCAAAATAGCATCCTTTCCTACCTTAACCACTGGCACTGAGATTTTCCTTACTTAACTTTTATTTTTGCTTCTTTTATGCCTCCTGCATGAAGAGAAAGTCCATCCTCTAAACAAACTGGGTCTTTTGCTTTACTTCCATGTTTGAAGCATATGGGATACATTTTTATGCTTTCAGTAAAGAAAAAATAACTGATTTAGCAACCAATAATGTATGGAATTATGCTAAACACAGAAAGAACTTATCTGACAGCATTATAAAGTGAATTACAGAGAGTGGGACATCAGGGAAATAGTCAAAAAGATTAACATGTTCTGTGCTGCTCACTTTTATAAACAAATGAAACACCAGGAAGACTCCTACAAGAATGTGGTACACAAATGTGACACAAAGGGCATGACCTGTGTGGAATAATACGCTTTCCTTCTCCATGTCCCATTCTGTATTTTAGGTCAGCAGGAGCTGAAGATAATACAGACATTGAAAAACAAAACTTCCCTTACATCCTCTTGCTCACATGCATGAGGACAGAGGAAGTAATTTGCCTGTGTTGCATTATATAGTATAAACTAATGATCATAACAACACATGAGAACACGTTTTGCTACTGTATCCCTAAAATGTACAAATAAATTCAATTAAAGCTGAAAAATAAAATAAAATAAAATAAAGTACTGTCAAAATATTGGGGATATTAGGGATAGTAACAAATTCTAAAAATGTGGGACTTTAGATGGGTTGTTTTGGTAGAAAATGGTTTGTCAGGTTTCACTGTTCAATAACACTTGGACACAAACACCCAGTGTGCTGTGAGAGCTTCCATGCTTAGAGAATTTATATGCATCTGGGGGCAAGGTTAAGTTGAGAATACAGCATAGTGTGAGCAATTCTAATGACCAGTTGGTGCCAGTTTATTTGTCTGTGTTTTGTTGTCTAGGACTTATTAATTGTACTATTTCTGTAGGTAATGTGATATTTAATGCCTGTGTATACTATGTACAGATGATATCAAAATAATTAACATATAGTTTGCATTAACAGTTTTTCGTGTTTTTATTGTGAGAAGATTCAACATGTTTCCTTCTACGTGTCTGAAATATGTGAAGTAATCCGAAAAGAGTTTTATACATCTTAAGGGGAAACAAGAAAACCCACAAACCCTGAAAATTTCTTTGCAAAACTCTGAGTGTCAAAACTCTAATACACAAACCAAGGCAAACTGACCTCACCAATTATTCATACTAATTGATTTATATTTTAAAAAAGACCAGCATTTTGCATGGGGCTTCCTGGTGGATCACCTGCACTCAGCATGTGCAGTATTAAGTTCAATCCTTAGCCTAAAGGGAAGGCAGGAGGGGGGGAAAGACTGAAAGCTAGGGAACAAGAGAAAGGAACAAATAGGATGGGGAGAAAAAGACAGAATGAGGAGAGGGAAGGAAAGAGAATTTTTAAGAAAATGCAAAAAATGTTTAGGACGCTGTAGGTCATGATTCCTTTAACCTGGATGCTTCTGATTATATTACTGCTTTTGAACTGTTTATTACATTTTCTCTTTCTTCATAAGTCCTCACACTGAGAGGCAGTGAGGAGGCTGTAGTATGGTCAATGCCACACTGATGACAAGGTTCCTTCTCTTGGGATTCACTGAGGACCCCGAGATGCAGACACTCTGCGCTGTGCTCTTCCTGCTGATGTACCTGGTGGCCCTGATGAGTAACCTTCTCGTTATCACTGTCCTTAGCCTGGACCCACAGCTCCAAGCACCCATGTACTTCTTCCTGAAGAACTTGGCCTTGCTGGATGTTTCTCTGGTTTCTGTCCCAATACCAAAGTTCATCCTGAACAGTCTGACTCACAACATTTCCATCTCTCTTCCTGGCTGTGCCTTCCAGGTCCTTTTAATGACATGCTTCTCAGGAAGTGAGACATATATTCTGACTGTCATGTCCTATGACCGCTATGTGGCCATCTGCTGTCCCCTGCACTATGAGGCCATCATGAGTGGCCAGGCCTGTATGCTGATGGCAGGAGCTTCCTGGGCTGTGGGAGGGCTCTTTGGAGCCTTGTACACTGCTGGGATATTTTCGGGGCCCTTCTGTGGCTCCAGTGTAATCCCAGAGTTTTTTTGCAATGTTCCCTCCTTACTCAAGATTTCCTGCCCTGAAACACTCTTGGTGGTCTATCCCAGCATGGGAATAGCCGTGTGCCTGGGTCTGTTCTGTTGTGTCTGTATTGTGTTCTCCTATGTTCACATTCTCTCTGCTGTGTTGAGGATTCCATCCAGGAAAAGTCGGTCTAAAGCTTTCTCCACATGCGTCCCTCATCTCATTGTCTTCATCATTTTTATAATAAGTGCACTCATGGTTTACCTGAGGCCACCTGCAGATGCACCCCCACTTATTGACAGGCTGCCTTCTGTGATGTACACTGTGCTGCCTCCGATCCTGAATCCTGTCATCTACACACTGCGGAATGGTGACATGAAACAGGGTCTGAGGAGGCTGCTGCCAGCCCTGGCTGCTCACCAGTTCCTTTAACCTAACACTTCCTCTTGTGTGCAGGTAGCATGACCTCCAGGGTTTCATGGAGTCTTCTGACCTTTCACTTTGGGGAGTCCTGTGGTGCACATTTCCATCTCTGGCTCTAGGAATCAAACACCCTAGAGCCACTTGATGACAGGCGATGCATGCCACAAGGCCAATGTGTTGGTCCTGGAGTCACCTGTTACTCTGTTATGACAAAGCATCTCCTCTTGTTGGCTTAGCTTTCTGAAAAGATTGGCTGTGTTTTGTGATCAAATGTCATCTTGGATAGAAACCCACTCCTGTGTTTTATTTCTTGAAAACAAATGGAAATGCTGCAGGCACAGTATATAGCTCAGTGGTGCTAACTATCCTTACTTTTAATTATCTATGGAAATGAAGTTTTCTAAAACTATTCTGTGGTGTTATAATTTTTTCGAACATATTCATAACAGTTTGCTAGCATTTAGAGACATTAAAGAGCCAGCCATTTTTACTCCGATGTGGGCAAACATATTTAATCATGTCCTTACATATTGCCTGATGACTATTTTTATGTTTGGCAGTCATTTATACCAGAGGAAATGCTGTAAGATGTTGTGAAATACAAGTAAAATATTCTGTATGCACCAATAGCCACACTTAAAATGTGTTTTTTATGACACCTCACTATCTAAACTGAAAATGTATGTTTGCTCTGCTTCACAGGGCTTTCTCATGGTAATCAGAGGAATGTAAAAGACTGGTGGGAAAATGAAGGGTATGGGCTTGAAGTTTGTAGAATGATGATGACACCAAGGAGACGTGGTTTCCTGTAAAATTTCCTGAGGTTTGATGACAAAAACCATATCTCATGAAAGGAAAAGAACTTATCATCTAACTGCCCTTCACTCCCTGCTTCAGATATTATAGGTAATTGGCAAACAATTGACCCAACATTCATATACATGACTATTGTTCAACAATTTCAGCATTCCTGGTTCTGAAGCTCTGGGCTGTATTTTCCAAGAAGAAAAATACTGAAAATATGGCGTGAAAATATATGTTTTGTAGATGTGAAGAGTCATTATGGCTTCAGTTGAAAATTTATCCTGGAACTCAGCCATAAGGTCTTTATTCACATATTAATAAACCAAATGATGTTGTGAATAGATTTGTTGCTCCCATCTCCTAAACTAATTGGAATGTGAGATTTGAAATTTTGTTTATCAATATAAAACTGATGTTATGTTTCCTTACTATAGTGACATTTGACTAATTCAGAAACTGTATGCACGTATAAAGCAGAAATTCTAAAGTATGTTTCAATACCAAAACAGATAAGTATGTAGTACTATCTTGGGGCATCAGAAATATATACCATTAGTCTTACATGTAAAATAAAAACAAACAACAAAATGGAAGCCTGTTATGGAAACTTTCTATAACAAAACTGCAGCAGAATAGTTGTTCATGAGTTATACAATAACCATTATGCCATTTGAAACGCAAATGCTTGTGTGTATTTTTCAGTATGGTTATGTCTTTTACTCATAAGAAATCATTTATAGTGGAGAAAAAACAAAAATATTTCTGCTCCTGGAACTACACAAAGAAAATTTGGAGCACACTGGTGAGCTGAGAGGTGAACAAGAAGGTGCAGTATCACTATTCTACAAAATGAAAACCTACTGTAAAAAATGAAAACCACACAGATGTCAATTGTGCCCCACCAGAAACTACAGAATAAGAAAGCAGACATGCTATCAGTGTAAGTAAGAGTTGTGTATGGAAAATTTAGTTTTCATGTGTGATGACTGCCTTCCTTGTGCAGTTGAAGCAAACATCTTTGTGGAATACTTTTATTTGCATTTACATTGTAGTTCACAAATGCTTTTATTCCTGTAGTTATCATTTAGGTTTCATAAGCAAATAAACAGCTGATGTGAAAATTTTTACATCTATTCTAAGCACGCATTACTTATTTGATATTTTATTAATACCTTATTTCCTACTAAGTGCATGTGCTGACAGTTTAATCAAGACATGTGCATGGAGCATAGATGTGTCATGTGTGAAGACTGTCTTCATTGTGACAATTAAAGAAAATTAATTTTTGGTGTAGAGTTCTATTGGTATTTGCATTGTAGCTCATACAGGAACATATTTCTCATATTATCTTTCAGGTATTGTACACAATTCCACAGCTGATATGAAAATGTTTATTTTTATACTAAATGTGCAAAACATATTAAGAATTTCATACTTTATTTTATTAATATTTTATTTTCCTGTTCTCTACACATTGTATAATATATTAAAAGCCTCCTGACAAAATGTCAAGATCAGCAAGATGTCAAGAATATCCTACAAAAATGCCATGAAAGCAAAACAGCTGTGCTGTCATTTAAAGGAAGATGTGTGTATGGAAAGTACTCTCATCATGTGTGAATGAATATTGTCTTGGGTGTGATGAGTGAAGTAGTGATTATTATTTTGTAGAGTTCTTTTTGGTATTTTCTTTGTAGTTCATAATGGAATTTATATTTCCTGTTATTTTTTAGACTTCATACACCACAAAACATTTTGTGCTCAAATGTACATGCTTTTTATAAAGGCTCAATGAATATTAATATTCAGTACTTTTGTGTTGAATAATTTTTCTCTGAATTAAGCATTGTTTATATTAAAAGCTAATGAAATTAAAGTTAATAATTAATGAGCCAGGAATTTATTTCAGTTATTCTGCTATCTGTTTTTCAAATGCAAGGTCCTGAGTTCAATCCCTGGAATCAAAAAAAAAAAAAAAAGGTGATGCAAAGTTAATAATTTATCAATCAAATATTCTACAAAATAATATTGGGTATTATACACCCACAATAATGCAGTTTATGATAAAATTTTCATTATGCCCCCTATAAAAAGGAATAAGTCATACATTTAAATTTATTTGATGTGAATACAAATCAATTGCGCTGTTGAATGTTAAAAACTATTATAAGGGAAAGACTTAGCCTCTCCTCAAGTAAATTTATATTGGTAAGACTTTATAGATTTCAGTTCTTAAATGTGTGTAGACGTCATAGGAGAGCTCTGGGGTGTTTTCAGTACAATCCTTTCATCTATTTTTACCAGAAGGGAAAATGTTGTTCAAGAAACTTAATTTTGTAAAAAAATTATAGTAGTATATGAAGAAAAATGACAGAAAAGCCACAATTTTAAACATATATTTTCTAAACGACTTAAGCCAGAATCAATCACAGAAGAAGAGTTGTAACCCAGCTTCCAACATGAAATTAATCTTTTCTCTTGTAAGGACCTTGAACCACTCTGTGGTTGAAGAATTCCATTATCTTGGGCTAATAGAATTTACTGCTTTAACTTTTTGAGAAATCTTCATACTGAATAAAAGCAATAGTGAAACTCCCTGCTTTAGGTGCCTTCTGTGTTGTGTGGGATAGAAAACATCATGTTTGGGTATTTTTGAAGGATAAATGGTCTAATCTGAATTTAAGCAAGCCTCAGAACCAAAATCTAGTTTTCGTGAAGAGAGAGGATAAGATTTTTAACATTAATTCAATGTAAAATAAAAACAATCCATTGTAAAACATGGCATGTGGAGCATTCTACAGAAGAAAGACTTGGAGAGCTCAGAGAGATATTAAAGTTGTTTGACCAAAATGATCCTGTAAGCCCTAGATTGAGATAGACTAAAAGCACATTAGACTATCACAAAAGCATTAAGGTCCATGAAGTGCCTGGGTTTAAGTCTGAAAATGACTTTCATTGGAAAATATTTTTAATTATTTAAAAATGTAAAATAAATGGCTGTAGTTGGAGCATTGGCTGGGTACATGGGTGAGAACACTCATTAAACTGCTAGTTCTCCTTCCATAACCTTTTAACATTTAATTGAGTCTGATAATACCATATCTTAAGTGTGTCAGAAATTTTATGTGCTAAAATGATAAACTAGAGTGGAAGGTGTAGTGTGGTCTGGGAACATTTGATTAGCATGGTTGAGGTCATGTATTCCCCACCATCACTGCGCACAGCCAATCTATCATAAATTCAAGGAATGAAGGAATGTTTACTTGGTAAAAATGAGTTATTGGAAATCTGAATTGAAAATAGAATGCCTATTTTTGTTTAAAATTCACATACACAAGTGATGAAAAACCTTAAAATCTAAAACAATTTTGAGAAACAGAAAAAGCTACATGCAGAGAATGTATTGAGGCTCCTATGGCATTAAGAACTTTGAGATGTGTGAATGCTCAGTGCTGCCGAAGGCAAAGAGAGAGAGCCCGGCACTGAGGAGGGATGGGAAGGACACAGCAGTCGCGACATCAGACGTCACTTGGAAAGAGGCCTGTGATGAATGATACCTCATCATTAGCAATACATATTTTAAAAAGTAGTTAAACTGCATGTAGTCATCAGAGTTCCAAAATATTTCAAAAACTCAAAGCATAAATTAGATGAGAAATGGTATTAACAAACTAAAAAATAAATACAAATTCTTCCTGGGAGGAAATTTTTGGTAACAGTGACTGCATAGAAAGTAATTTCTTTCTAAACAGAAAAAGCAGCATGAGTAATTGTGATAAAAACAGCATGGTACTGTCAAAAAGGAAGACCTGAGGATCAAAGGAATTGAACAGAAGATGCAGAAACAACTTAAAATACACTCAGCCATCTCATCTTTGACAAAGAACTCAAACAACTTCAATGGAAAAAGACAGCCTTTTTAAAGAAATGTTACAGGAAATTCTGGCCTTCTCAGTGCTAAGGAGTAAAACTAGACTGTGTCTTTCTCCATGCATTAAACTAAAATACAAAAGGATCAAAGATTTAAACATGAATGCAGAAACACTAAATCTACTGGAAGAGAGGAAAAGGTAGGCCTCTTAAAGACACAAGTGTAAGCAAAGATTTCAGGAACAAAACCTAGATAGCAAGGGAAATGTCCCAAAGAATGAACAATTGGAATCTCATTTCTTTTTCTCATCACTAGTCATTAGAGAGATGAAGATGAAAAGAACACTACCTCTCTCCAGATAAAATGGCTGCTATGAAGAAATAAACTAATAATAAATGTTGGTGGTGTTGTGGAGAGAAACAAAAACTTTTCCATTGTTGGTGGGAGTGCAGACTGGTGCAACCACTGAGGAAATCAATATGGAGATACCTCAGAGAACTAGGATTAGAGGTGCCATTTGATGCAGCTGTTCCTCTGCTGGGTATCGTTCCAAAATTATCAAAAGAATCATACCACAGTGATATATGCACATCGATGTTTTTAGTGGTCCATCTTGTAATAGCTAAAACTTGGAATCAGTCCAACTGCCCATCAATTGGAGACTAGAAAAAGAACACATAGCTTTTGTATAAAATGGAGTGCTACTCAGCTATAATGAATGAGAAACTAGAGTCATTCATAGGAACATTGAGGTATATCAAGGCCATACTCTTAAGGGATCCTATTTTCTTAAAAGGCTTTTGTACAGCAAAAGAGAGTACTGATACAGTAAAGAGACAACCTCCAGAGTGGGAAAAACATTTTGGCAGCTGTGGTCAGAAAAAAGACTAATATCTAGAATATATATTGAAAACCATAAAAATATCAGACCCCACAATTTTAAACACCCAATCCAAAATAAGCATCTGAAATGAATACACACTTCTCAGAAGAAATATAAATGGCAAATGAATATCTGAAAATAATATTCAAAATCAGTCTTCCTTCAAGAGGAACAAACTAAAGTAAGGCTGAGATTCCATCTCAGTACTAAAAGAAATCAACCAACAACAAATCTGGCAGGGCTGCAGGGAAAAAGGACCCTCTGCATCATTGTTGAAAATGCAGACTAGTGCAGCCACTGTGGAAATCAGTGTGTAGATGCCTCTAAGAACTAGGACTAGAGGTTCCATCAGACCCAGCTATCCTCCTTCTCAGTGTCTTCCTGAAAGAAATGAAAGCAACAGACTACAGACATATATGTGCACCCGTGTTTATAGCAGCACAGCACAATTTGTAACATCTAAATCTTGGAAACAGCCCTATTGCCCATTAACAAATGGATAAAGAAAAACTAAAAGTATAAATAAGATCAAAATTGTATAACTGATAATGTGAAATAAAAAGAAAAGTGCTAAAGGTGTAGGGGCAGGGGGAAAGTGAGAGGGGAAAGGCAATAACGGAAAAGCAAAAGGAAAAAGCAGAAACAAAGTCTTTGTAAATAGGGGAGGGTGGAGGGGATGAAGGGAGGGCAGGATATGTGGAAAAAATGAGAACCAAGACCTGTCATAAAGGT
Organism: Fukomys damarensis; assembly: GCF_012274545.1. NCBI lineage: Eukaryota > Metazoa > Chordata > Mammalia > Rodentia > Bathyergidae > Fukomys > Fukomys damarensis. Next base: position 46,043,703 of record NW_022900915.1, read on the forward strand.
ACAAGATCCCAATGATGAATGGAACTGTATGGTATAATGAGAAAGTGCTGAGGCTGGGGATTTAGCTCAGCAGTTCAGGGGCATGCCTTGCAAGCGCAAGGACCTGACTTCAATTCCTGGCCAAAAAAAAAAAAAAAAAAAAAAAAAAAAAAAAAAAAAGAAAAGTAAAAAGATAATTAATTTTAATATGATATAATATTATTCAGCCACAAAGAATAAATGATCTATTCCTAGCTAAATGGATGTACCTAGAGACCATACTCTTGAGTGAAATAAAAAAAAAAAACACATTTATATAAATATCACATTGTTTCTATGGTGTGAGAAAGCAAAACTATAGAGGAGTAACATGTCAAGAGATATAATGGATATGAACGGTTTAAATACTTGTCATAGCAATTTAAATATGTAGGTGAAATAATACACAATTTATCACTGACCAGATACCAACTCTTAAGAGAATGTCTTATCACCAGTCTCTGGTTTTGTGACACAGCTCATGTTTATGGGATTTGCTGTTTCTATAAATATCGCTGTGCAAAGAAGAAAAGTCATCTAAGATCTCACTATGGTGACTCAGTTTATCATGAGAGGGCTCTACCGTTTCTCCAAGTAACTGTATTTTCTAAAGAGATGCATCGTTCGTGTATTCATTCCTTCATTCCTTCATTCGTTTAGGGCCTTGCTATGTAGTTGTGGCTCCTGTTAAACTCACCGTGTAGCCCAGCATGAACTTGATGAACTTGCAGTGATCCTCTTGCCTCAGCATCCTAAGTGTTGGATTATAGGGGTGTGTGTGTGTGTGTGTGTGTGTGTGTGTGTGTGCGCCAAGCATGACAAGGAAAATGTGGCTTTTAGATTCCACAGTCTCTGAGCTGGAAGTGCTACAGTTTATGCTTTGATCATGTTTTCGATCTCTTTACTGGATGGAGTTATGGAATGGGCATGCTTTAGTGATATAATTGATCATGCATCGTTGTGTTCACTTGATCTTACAGATTTGTTGTTTTAAGGTAAGTATATGGTTTGAGTGAAAGTTTCATTTACTTTAAATCAGATTTACATACATCTGTAATCTTCTTGTACTGTGAATTTAATAATAATGCCTGGTAAGAAAAAAACCATTCCTATAGCAGGGGGAAGCCATGCTGGATGGCAGGGCAAGGAGTCGGGGTGGCCTCGTCTTTTGATAATGCATAGGACTGCCTAGGACAGCAATGGCTCTAAATCTGGGACTCTTGCTGCAGGAGGTGTAAGTGCCCCCTCTGCTTCAGAAGGGCTGAGTAGAGCTGGGCACGGTGGGCATGCCTGTGATCCTCACCCTTGGGGCATAGCGAGGGGCACCTCTCATGCTGTGGGATTTGAGACAAGCTGGGCCAGTGGACCAAGAACCGGACTGAAAAACAAAACGGAGCAAATAGACCAAAGAAGTCCTGCCACAGCAAAGCAGCACACACTTGTTATTTCTTGTTTAACCTAGAGAAACTTAGGGATTTTCCTTCTAGGTGAATTCAGTCAAACACTATTGTTCCCCAATAAATAGCAGTGATCTCCAAGTCAGAGTAAATTCTCTCTAACCATCATGATTGAACTGCCTTGCTCCACACCATTAAGGATGGTAAATCCATTCAACACACTCATTTCCCTCAGTCCCACATTCCCATATCAAGAAATAAACAGCACAAAAGGTTAGAACTAAACAGCATCCCTTCCTCTGGGACCTAATTGTAGTGATGACTTCTCAGTAAAGGTGACGTCTGCACTGTGACGGTGGTGTGCTGTGCAGTGAAGGACAGGAAGGCTGTGCTTTCACCTCCACAGATTTAGAACATCCTACAGATCACAGGCATGCAGGATCCTACACAAGGGAAGACAACCGGACTTAATTAGCTCCCATGTGTGGAATACACCATAATGGTGGCATCCTTATTCTTCAAAATAGAAGAGATAGGAGTATAAGTAAAGCTTACAGTATGAAGCTATGTTCTTACTCAAATATGTCTAAAATTAATAAGAATAAGTTAATATTAAGTAGAATTATCATGAAATAATTTTTTTAAAATATCACTTTTTAAAAACATTTAATAATTTTTAAAAACATTTAATTACATTGAATCATATATCTTATTGGCTTTTGCCAGTTCTAAATGGTATTTTGTTTGTTTTTTTCCTTGGTTATTTGTTTTGTTATTTTGTGTATCAGGGAGTGAACTGGGGTCCTTGCACTTACAACGCAGGTGGCTGAACCACTGAGCTAAATCCCTGGCCTGTTTGTTTGTAGGATCTCTCTATGCAGTTCAGGGTGACCCTGAACTCACTATGTAGCCAAGGCTGGACTCAAACTCTCAGTGGTCCTGCTGCCTCAGCATACCAAGTACTGAGACTAAAGAAACACATCCATGTTGTACCTTTTTTAAACAAGCTTTTCTTTTGGGTCCCCTACAAGGAAGCACTAGGCTAGTACTCTACTGCTTAACTCTGTATTTCAACTGATGAGCACTGAAAAGCCAAAAGCTCAGTTTCATTACCCAAGGATTTGGGAAAACATGGGTACTAGAGGTGCTTTCCATAGTGGAAAGATCAACAGAAAAATATAACCCAAAGGAATCGTCAGGAGCCCTCTCACTCACTGCAAATTTGGAACACTTATCTCCACAACCTGTTCATCTCCTACTGCTGTGTCCACAACAAGCGCCCTTCATTGTTGTATAGCTGAGGAGAGAGGGTCTCCCCATGAGGAGAAGGACCTTCCTGTGGAGTGGGATGAGCTCTGTCGATGTCTTCGCCATATCCCAGCTGGGCTCAGCAAACAATTCTGTGTGTTGGATCAGATACATAGATCACAGGCCGTTGTGTATGATGAGTAAGGAATTGCAAGTTTCCAGCTGAAAGTAAAAGAAAAAGCAGGCACAAAGAAAACAGGAAGGTGTGCTCAGGGCAGGAGGGAACAGAAATGTAGAGTGAACAGGGAAATGAAAAGCACAGCACTGCACACACATGAGTCAGGTTTTTGAATTTTTCAAGTATATGCAATCAAGACTGGGTGCTTCTCACTGGGACCCTAGGTTTGTTTGAGAGGGAAGTCTGATGGGTCAATGAGACATCTCAGGTGCTCTCAATCAGCCTGTGTGTCCCAAAATTCACTCGCATTGAATTACATGTATGAGGCACTGATGGTATCTAGGAACCTTTCATAAGATTTCTGTGAGGAGAAATGTCACCTAAGGCCTGTGTTAGAAAGAAACTGAAATGAAGCAGGGGTACAAGCTTCACAAGAGAGGCTTCATTCATTACAGACTTAAGAGGGACCACTCTGCCAGCAAAGACCAGGTCATCAACTCTCATACAGACTAGGGTCGTGGGCATAAAAATGGGGTCTGTGGAATGAAACCATCAGAATGGGACTTTCAGAGGACAGACTTCAGTACAAAGGTACTGATTGGGGCTAAACACTTAAGAACATACAAAGACTTGTGTGTTGTCTGTCAAGAGCATGGCTCAACAATGACAAGTACTCATAGAGTGTAGCTCCTCTTACTGGGCCTTATCAGCCTATGGTGATTCATCTGCAGCAGGTGTGCAAGTAGAGCAAAGGAAGGTACTTGAAGTGGCCTCTGCTCAGACTAGGATGGCAGTGGTCTGGTTCCTTTACCAGATTGTATGTTTAGAAAAGGAAGATGAGTGGTGCATTTCTCTCTTGAGGATTTCTTGACAAACCCTGCTGATTAGGGGTGATCGTAATCAGTATGAAAAAAAGCACATACTGATATGGTCTTCAGGAAATATCCACGAAATGGCTGCCATCCTAGTGGTGAGAAAACTTTGATATAAATTGATTAGGAATGGCAATAATAAATAAGAATGAGGAGAGTGGACACTACAAAATAAAGATTCCAACCTAGGATGGTGGACTTGTAGGAGTACAATGAACATTGTAGGGTGACCTACGACTTTTCTGTATTGCCAGCACCACCGTGTCTATCCTCTGAAGAGCTGGAGTTACCTTAGTATGATGACTTGTAATAAAAGTACATCAAGTATGCGTCGCCTCCGACAGACTGCAGGGGGCGATGGATCCAGGCACTTTCATCATTGGTTCCACTGCATCTTCACTGGGTGAGAATAAACAAGTTTTTCCAAGACATTAAAGAGCATGTGACTGAAGCATGAGCATCAGAATGAAAGGGAAGACTGGGGAGGAGTCACGGCCACACACTGTTCTTGGGGATGGGAACAGCAATGGTGGCCATCTGGCCTCTAGACCTGTCTGTAGCTGGAAACTCAGCAGGGTTCAGGGACTGGAGTTCCCTGTAATGTTGAGCCTGTATTACTCTTATTTTAATATGGTTTTGGTTATACTTTTGTGGGTGATCAAGCCCAAGTTAAAATGAGCCCTGTGTTAATCAAAATGAACCTCTCACTATCTGTCATGGTCAGTCAATGTTCCTCAGGCACTGCTTTTGTAACCATGTGCAGATCTAACCATATCCTCTGCCACCTGCCAGGATGGGTCACGGTCTTGCTGGACCGTATAGCTGTGTTAGCATGGGTGGTGACCCTCCCTTCAGCACAATGTACATTATTTAACTCTATACTCTGGGGTCCAGTAATCTCCCTACTCATGAAGTTGACATGCTTACTGAAATTATAAAAAAGGTCCAGTATCATTTTTGACCTTGGAAGTTCAGAGCCAAATTATTGGCTGTCCTTTTATTTTAGTTGCATTACTTCTTTGGTTTCCAAAGTCTAGTTTTTTACTATCCTGGACATTAGCTAAACTGGTGTTTCATTGTTAACAATAGGCATAATATTATGATCATTCTATCAACCACCTGAGATACATTAACACAACCTATTAATAGTTATCACTTGATGTGTTACAGTCCATGACCCATTAGCTGGCATTTCCTTACCAATCATGGCTCTCTTAGAATTGAATCACTTCATAATATTAACAGTTGACAATTATAAAGCTTTAAGGAGAAAACACTAGGCCACATTTCACCATAACAATCATGATGACATCATTAGATGAGAAGAATAACTTTTACTCAAATTTGTCATTTTCAATCCAGAGCCATCTGAGAAAAATGTGTCTTATATGACATTGCCTGGACTGCACAGATTTAGAGCATCATTAAGTGTTGGATCACAAACATAACGTGCACATGATGATGCTGACTGTTTCTAAGCCTGCACTGACAAACAAATTTCATCACAAGTGTCTGATATAAGTAAGTAGAAGCCTGATGCTGGAGTCTATAAATTTAGCAACAGAAATAACTTTATCCAGGAAGTCAGTAGTTTTATACTTTTGTGTCTTTGAAGATCTCTGTTCTTGGAAAACAAGTACACTTAATTCACCATGAAATCAGCAATGAGTGGCACAAACCAGGTCAGGACTAACTAATGATGCAACTCTGTCCTGATTCTTGTTACTGAGAAGTCTAGGTGTCTCAGTGAGATATGCAGAACACTCATGTCCATTATCAATTTTAGAAATGACTGTTAAAGCCTTTGCCTGAAAACACCAATTAGAGCAGAGAGGAGAGATGAGTCCTGGGAAGGGTATTCTTGAGCTCTCACATGATCAAATGTGACTGCCTGATAAGTGAATCTCCAAGCAATGTTGAATGGCAAAGTTATATTACGATCAGTAGAAAGTAAGAAGAATAGCATGATAATGCAATAATTGTAGTCTGAGGATTTACAATGCACAAGAAATATCTTAAGCTTATCAGTTAAACAAAAACATCTAGTCAAAGGCCAAAAATAAACTAACCAATTTTTGTTTCCCTAGATCTAAACCATTTGCTCCCCTTTTTAGCTGGTCCCTTTGATTGAATTTTAACTATTAGAAATGAGTATGCTTCTTTAGCCTCAAATGATATTATAGAGGCTATGAAAGAAAGATACTAACAGGTTTACTTTGTTAAAGTTATTTAAATAGGTAATCATGGAAATGTCAAAAAGAGTCAAAAAAATAAAGTTGGGTCAAAATAATGCAGCTCAGTGTGCCTTTGCAAAAATACTGATGCAGTATTCTTTTATTCTCGAATAATTCATCCCAGTATGTCATAATTTACTGGATTGGGTTTTGCTGGTTGATCTCTCTGTTTTTGCCAAATAGGCTCAACTTTCTTACAGTATTGTAGTTAGAGGTCCATTGTAGGTTCTTACTGTGGGGTGGCATCTCTATTTATTTGTGATTGTTTGATTTTTTTCTAATTTATATGTCGGCTTCGAATATTGCAAATTCAGGCCACTGGTAGAATCAAATATGAGATTCTTAGGCCAAAAATTCCATTTTCAATTAAAGAATGGATAACAGAATCTCTAGAAAGCAATCTGAAAAGTATCTGCCATAATTTGAGAACCTACATTTCTGAGGTGCACCTGACAGTAGGTAGAGGCCAAACTTAGAAGTCCTGGGTCAGATAATGAGGGGTCCAATACAAGAAATGGCATATGACCTTCTAAGCTCACAAGGAAGGGTTGGGAATGGAAAAGAAGAGGAGTCTGTAGGTCACAAAATGAAGAAATGAGGGACATGGGCATCATCCTTTTGACCTCTTCCCCACATTAGGTACCACATTTTAGTGAAAAAAGAAAAGAATCAGGGGTACAAGCTCAAAAAGAAAGGATTATTTTATTATAAGCCAGAGAGAGACCACTCTGGCACTAAAGGCCAGGAAAAAAAAAAAAACTCTCATATGGTTTACAAGGTCTCTGTAAGGTAGTGAGCATAAAAAAAATGAGGCCGTGGAAGGGACAGGTTATGCTGGGACTTCCTCAGGGAAAATTTTAGTAGAAACGAGTTGTGGCTGTCCACCCGGGGATGTACAAGGAGTTCTGTCCTGTCCGTCAAGAGCAGAACGTACAGTGATGGGGAATTACCAGGAGTAGATGGTGATAGTTGGCCTTTGGAGCCCATGAGGAAGCATCTGGAGAAGATATAGGAGCATAGCAAGGGAAGGATTTAAAGTGGTCTCCGCTCAGACCAGGATGGTAGGGTCAGAGTCTTTCAATCCGTCACAGATATAAGTTGCATGTGCTCTCGTGTGGGACTTCACAGATTTCCTGGGTGTTTATTCTAATTTATGCTCATCTCAGAGCATTGAAAGGAAAAATGACCCTAGGTTTCTTCCAAGAATCAAGAGGGTTGAGAGAAGATGTGTTGCAAACCTAATTGTTCTACCCGACCTAATAACATTCACTTGAGATTTTTATCTTCAGTCATTGCATTTTTGAGAGTTCCCATGGACATTCAGAACTCTCTAGACTAAATATAGTGAGCATGAAGAGTCTTTGATATTTTTCCTTCATTTCTTAACATAATTATTTCAATGACTGTTAGAATGAGGGAGGTGGACCACTGGAAGTTTGTATGTGAAAAAACCAAAATAAAACAAAAAACAAACCTGAATTCTAACTCACTGTAAAAGGCAAAACAATAGTTAACTAGTCAATGACCACTACTCAACTGCTAACTAGGAACATGAGACTGAAGTGCCCTGAACAAGCCTCCGTGTCCCTTAGTCCTCCATGTGTTTCCTGCTCCTGCTTCCTCATGTGTCTGTGGGAGCCACTCACCTTCCCTTGTAAACTCAGCAGCTTGCGGTCAGGAGCCGCCCCACGCACGAGTAGCTGCCCATTACACAGCCTATAACGTTTAAAACGTCTCAGTTCATTTGTAACAGTTCCTTTAACTTCCCAAGGAGTTTTATTCTATGTCCTCGCCTTCATCCAGCTTTTTTAGAGACTGGAATTTAAAGCCTAAGGGTTAGGAAAGAAAATCGGTAACATTTACAAAAGCCTATGAATTTGCTACAACGTACATCGGCGGGTGTAAAACCAGGAATTTAAAAGTGAGTTGATCTCTAATAACTAGGATCATTTTTCAGGGCTTTTGTTCACATACATCACATTTTGTTAGTTTCATTTCTAATAAACCATTATACAAATCTTATTAATCTCTAATGGTCTGAACCACTAGTCCTTAGCAAGTAGGAGAAGAACAAAAGTGACATCTCTGGAGGCTGCAGGGATATGAGCTCCTGAAGAATGGCCACGACCATAAATAACTTGGAGGCAGAGCTGCTTATATGGTCCTTGATAACAGTAACATTACTTCAGAAGTGACTCCTTAGTGTTACTGGCTAAAGAAAATATAGGATCATAAACACTTTCAAGATTCCTTAAATTTTATAAAAACGACATTCATGTTCAGGAAATGCATTAGTTGCTTGCTATCCTCAGGTACTTTTTATGCTTTAGCTCATGTTATTTTTAAAAAATCAAACTAATTAAATGTATATTACTGAATAAAAAATTCTTGTCTTATGGCAAGATTATTAACATAGTTAGTTACATCTGGCACCGTATAACAAACATATTCTGAGAGTAAACTGAAAGTCCTTGTGCTTGCAAGGCAGGCCACCAAACCGCTGAGCTAAATCCCCGGCCCCATCTTTCATATTTTTAATCTATTTGTATTTTTAAAATATTTTACTGGAAGGGCTGGATATTTAGCTCAGCGGTTAGGTGACCTGAATTGCAAGCACAAGGACCCAAGTTCGATCTGCAGTGACAAATAGAGAGAGAGAGAGAGAGAGAGAGAGAGACTAGCTTATTTTACTTTACAATTTATTTTTGTGATAGAAAAACATGGTCACAAAATTTGTTTATCCCTTTTAGCATATTCAACTGAAGTGTTGTTAGTCTAGCCTCCTCGTACATCACAGTATATATAGGGTTATTTAAAAACAATGTATTTTTGAATACTTGCTTATACTTTGAGTTCTTTTAAAAAGTAAAAAATCCCTTGATATTTCTTTTCATGAAATATCAAGGGCATGTTGAATTTTAATAAAAATTAACTTATGTACATTATATTTCTATTTCAAAATATGATCAAGATTTCTTTTCTTTTTGTTCCAAAGAATCAAACTCGGGCCCTTGCACTCCTGGGCAGGCATTGGAATCAGTGAGCTAAATCTCCAGACCCTGAAGCTTTATTTCTTAATAAAACTCAAAGGAAAATTACAATACTGAAACCATACTTCTGACTGAACCTTTATGCATTTCTATTGTCTGATCTTCTGAAATCCTTTCGCCCTTACTACTGAGTTCACCAAACAACTCTTGGTTATCTTTCTTCAGATGCCTGGACCTCAGAACTGTGGTCCAACTCTACTCTAACACATCTAAGATCTTCCCAGGTTCACGTGAAGATGCTGAGATGGGTGTCTCCTAAGTGTGTTACTTCTGTCCGCCCTGTGGAGAATACTGATTTCCAGTGAAATGTAATGCAGGCCTAATGAAGTTGCTAAAATTCACATGGCAAATAACAGATACTCAGGAAACACTCTCATTTCCTCGTTTTCCTCAACTAGAGGATTTAGCATCATTAGGATTTAAGATGAAAAACTTCCTTACAATTAGTTTTTGAAAACTTCTAAACAGTTTTTTTATGGAGTTTCCAGCACAGGACGAAGAGTACGTGTAATATTAACATTGGAGAATTTCACCAAAATGTGAACTCTACAGATGTAGACCAGGTAGAGTAGAAGTTTAAATGAGTGTCCAGAGGATGAGTTAAGTTTCACTTTCTGAGGAGAGCAACTGTCCCCAGACACTCAGAGCCTCCTTCAGTTAAGGTGGACACAGTATTACCGAGATTTCTGTGAATCATAACATAGGATCCTAGGGCTTTGGGGAAAATATAGAAAGACAGCAAAGAAGTGACCCAGAATTTGAGGGTTCTCAGCCCATCACTGTGTCATAGCCTCAGCTGGCCAATGTCAGGAGGTTGTGAAGAAGAAAACCCCATAACATAAGTGGAGGACGAGCAAGATGAAAAGGAAGAATTCTCCACACTGAGGCAGCATCGTCTATCTGTGACTCTGCAGGCCCTGAGGATCCCAGCCCAGTCGCACTTCTCTTGATTTTGAAATTAAATGCAAGTCACTGGACGCATTCATGCTGCACTCCCTGACTTTCACATGTACGTGTTTGGAGATGGAAAAGATGAAACCAAATGCTTTATACTTCTTCAAAGTCACATTCTAATGGAATTACACTTAGAAGTTTGTGTAGAATTTTACAAGTAGAAACTGTGCTTTCAAAAGGAGCACAGCATTTGTACACATAGGAGAGTCTGTGAGACAGGTAACAGGAGGAAATTGCAAAGATATTTACTGAGTACACAGTGTCTGAAGCCCTTGCCAGCGACTATAGCATTTTCTACAGCCTGTGCTATGGGCTTGGTAACAAAGGCCAGGCTCACCTCACTGGGCCTCAGTTACCCTACCTGCTCACAGGTCCTGCTGCGTGGGGAGGATGGCCAGTGTGAAAGTGTGTTCTGTCAAGATGGGGGTAAATACACATGAAATCTCTCTCCTTTGGGAAGCAGAGGGTGGACTGACAGGCAGATAAAAGTGGGTTCTATAGCTGGGGCAGGAAGAGAGTTTGCACATTAAGGATGCAGGAAATGCCAGGAGACAGTGAAGACTAGAAGAGTTGTTTGCGATACCATGTTTATAGATTTCAGTGGAAAACTAGAAAATGTCAGGAAGTCACAGATTGGAGACAAACATCTTTGAGTAAAGAGAAAAACTTCTGCATCCAGAAACATAAATTATTTCAGAAAAAAAAGATGTGAAACATTAAATGTTTTCTTATATGAAATAAGTCAAACAAGTATTCAACAAGTAAAACTCATGATAAAATTAAGAACAATTTAGAAAATTGCACAATGATAAATCATAAATTCAGATTAAACTAATTTTCACTAAAGTGTGATAATTGGAAATTATAATAAAATCTGGTTAAAAATAGGAAACATAATGAATATTTAGAAAATAAAACATTGACAAAATACTGAGAAATCCAGGAAAGATGAAACTTTAGGTGTAAAAAGAACCTCACACAATACTATTTTGCATGGAATATCAGGACAAGACAAAACTCATCAAAGACAAAAAATTCATAATTTCTGTAACACAAAAACTATGAAGGAGAGAAGGAAATGTCTTACTTCCTACTGATACTGGCAACCTGAGGTCAGGGAAAGTAGACCCCAGAATCTATTGACCTCTGGAAGAAATCACCCCAAATAGCTAGTTAGAGGAAGGACCTTGGCAGGAATATTGCTCCCTCCTTCACCTTCAGTATCTTTCTAAACTACTCATTTTGCCTTCCTCAGGAACTTACTTAGAGCTGACTGAATGTCCCTGTTCCTCAGACAGTAGATAATGGGGTTAAATAAAGGTGGTGTCACAGAATAGATAACAGAAAACACCATGTCTAGAAGAATACGTTCACTGGAGGTCGGCTTTAAATAAGCACCAATACCTGTTAGGAAAAAGCTGCCCACAACCATCAGATGGGGCACGCAGGTGGAGAAGGCTTTGGACCGGCTCTCCCTAGATGGCATCTTCAACACAGTAGAGAAAATAAGCACATAGGAGACTAAGATGCAGACCAAACAAGAGAATGAATAGAGGACACCAAGAGCCACACTGACTTTGATTGCAGAATAATCCTCAGAACAAGTGAGCTTGAAAAGGGCAGGGACATCGCAGAAAAACTGGTGAATCCTGTTGGAGCCACAGAAGTCCATGGAGAACATCGCTGATGAGTATAAGATTCCAAAGCCACCTCCACTGAGCCAGGACAAAGCTATCAACCGGACACAGCACCGTTTGCTCATGACAACCCCGTAGTGCAGAGGGTGACAGATGGCAACATAGCGATCGTAGGACATGACAGTAATGATTCCCACCTCTGACCCTGGCAAGAGGACCATCAAGAAGAGCTGACACACACAGCCCAAGAAAGAGATGGAGTCGCTGAGGGTGATGAAGTTGAGAATGGCTTTGGGCAATGTGGTGGAAATGAGGCAGAGGTCCAGGAAGGACAAATGCCTGAGGAAGAAGTACATGGGGGTGTGGAGGTGACGGTCAAGAACTGTGAGGAGGACGATGGTCAGATTCTCCAGCGTGGACACCAGGTAGACAAGGGAGAAGAGCACAGCCTGCAGCCCCAGCAGCACCATGCTGTCCGTCAGTCTCAGGAACAAGAACCCGCTCAGAAAGGTCTGGTTCTTCATATTGCTGTGTCATGAGGTGTCTGTTGAGTCTGAAAGAAAATGGGAGAGTTAAAAACATGGCATTACAGGGATCCAAACACTCCCATGTGTGCAGCACCACAGTTCTTGACAGCTCAGTCTTGGGAGTGGACATCAACAGATGAATGGACAAAGAAAATGAGGCCCTTAGACACATAGAGCACTGCTTTACTATGCTCAAGGAAGGACAAGCTCGAGGCCTTTGGCAGGAAAGTGGGTGCAGCTGGAGACCATGATGTTAACTGAAGTAAATCAGATGCACAAGCTTAAAAATCATTTAGTTTGTCTTCCATGAGGAACCCAAACTAAAAATAAATATCAAGAAATAGTAGGAAGCAGGCAGTGTTTTGTAAAAGTCAAGAGGACAAGAAATGGAAGGAAAAGAGAAGACAGGGGTGCAGAAAGAACTGAGATGTGTTGTGCACATGGAGCAGCTTCTCACTGGGATGTGGTCTTCACGCAGTGTAAATCTGAACTAAGACCCTAATAAACATTAAAGTGCATCCATCACTTCACCTGCTCTGTGTCTCTCCATTCCCGAGACAATTAGAGATCAGCATCATACGTCAGAGTGAAAGTCTAAAAACACCAAAATACTCGTCTTTGTACTCAAAGGAGGTATAAAACGATGGTGGCTTTAACACACTAATGTGATTGAGTTTAAATAAATTTTAAAAGATGAGAAAAATTTGACATATCTACTAAATAATGTGAAATTGCTTTGGAGTATTTTTCACTTTAAGATTGACAGGATTCACTGTGTAATAATAACTGGAGTAGGGTTAATGATGCACATTTCTATGTATCAATATTTTCTTCTTGGTGTGATTTGTGTGTGTATTACAAGTCCTGGGTCAAACATCTGATGGCTGCCTGTGCAATACTCAACCCAAGCAATAATTCGACCATATGCTGGCTGAGCTGTTTGAAGGGCAACATATGTAAATGTCTTTTTATAATATTTCATGACTTTGGAAATCTTGTAGTCCATTCACTAGAAAGAATCATAAGAGTAGAAAAAGTAGAAATAAGAACAGTAACACTTTTCATTGTAAAGTGATACCACAATTAATTATTCCCTTCCCTTTCACAAGACATTAGGACTGTTTCCCATGCATTCATTGAATATTTAATTTCTGCTTATAGATGTTGTCTTAGTATCTATTTTTTCACCTAAGTGCAGTTATTTAAAATAGCACAGAGCACTGAAAAGTACTGAAGCAATTTTGACAAGTTGAATTTTAAACTAAAGAGCAAAATGTGGGATTAATACAGTGTATTCCCCAGCTGGAGCTCCAGGAGGATCCCCAGTATGAGAAGCTCCTTCTTGTCGCTTCCTCAGGTCCTCAGTTCTTGGAGCTGCTCTGTCCATTCCCTCACTGCAGTGACCTTGTTTTATTTGTCCAGGAAGCCCTTCTCCTCCCCAAAGTTGGAGGAGTTTGGAAGAATCCTGTGTTTCCCTGGGATGAGTGTGCTTTGGGGACTGAGAGACACATTCCTGTGGGTCCCAGCCTTGCTGTCTGCAAAGTACACGAAAGCCAAAGACTGGGGCCTTCATGCTCCTCCCTAGGTATCCGCATCTGCCTGAGGAGTTTCTGTCCCAAGATGAGCACCTTCACCCCCTGGTTCTCCAGGTCTAGCTGCTTTGTGCCCTCATAGGCGGCAGAATCTGCCCAGTCTGATGGTTCGGCCCGGCAGCAGTGGGGTCGGAAGGGTCCTCTGCCCCTACCTGGTGAGCAGGCTCAGCCTTTCCTTCTGTCCTGCAGAGAATGTGTGCATCCCTCCCTGTGTGGATTTCTCCACTTCTGACAAGCTCTCTTCTCTCTCAGGGAACTGTACTCCCAGGAGTGGGGCTGGGATTTGGAGGTGAGATGTGAGCAGAGCAGTTTCTCTGTCACAACTGACACGTTTCCATTAATAAAAATGAATTTATGTTGATGTGAACTTTCACTAATAAAATTATTGTTATTTTTATACCTATCTTCCCAGCTGAATATGATTTGATTTGGAGGAGATAACATTTACCAAATTTCAAAAACACTAACACTGTCAATTTTTATCATCTAGAAAAATATTTTAAAGTCCCCTACTACAAAATATCATCTTTGTAGCAACATAGCCATATTTTAATGTTGAACATAGGCTTCACATAACTTAGCTATTTTTTTAAAAACACCATGAAAAATTTCTTCCTTGTCCGAAGACAAAATGTCTATCAAGATGAGTCCTACACTTCAAATCTCATGTTGCTTCTCTAATTTTGCATTTGCTTTCAAAGTTAAAAAACAAGTAACAGGAAATCAAACCGATCAGATGGTAAATGACAATGAATAAAAGTTGTATTTATGTTTACTTTATCTTTCGTAAAAGTAGAGGAAAAAATTATATAGAGAAGGCAAAGGGAAAACGAAATGAGTTTTAAAAGATTCTTTACAAATTTGACAGAGAATATCAAATTACTGGACGATGTGGAACTTAGTCTTCATGAGCACACACACAAGTGTACACACACACAAACACACAAACTCCGCAGGACAGATCCCACACTTGTCCTTTTGAAGCTGGTTTATCCTTTCTCAGTCACCATAGGAAAAAAGACTTCATTATTCCAACAACAGTGGACTTGCACTTAAAATTTTGTACATACTTTCTGGTTTTCTGAGGATGAGTTATATTTTGAATTCTATATAAATAAGTATATGTTTATGATGTATGTCTTTTCTGAAGAAGTTTGGACAAAAGCTTTAGCAAAATATTAGTGATGTGAAGAGGAAATAAGGGTGGTGAAAAAGTTGTAAGGCATGGAGTGAAATACGGGATTAAAAATCATTTGAGACTTGTAGAGATTTTTAAACAGAGAATTTCACATAAAAAGAAGTGGGACACAGTATCATGTGCTTCTGCTCTTGACTTGAAACAATCTTGACTTTTATTAAAATCCACCCTCAGTTGTCAAGGGCAGAAGTGAATACAGAGCAGGGTCAGCAGCTGTGTCAGACAAGGACAGGGAAAGCTGAGCATTCAGGGTGCACTTTTCCTGTGCTGCTCTGAAGCTGGAGAAACAGCATCAGTGTTATATGGGGGCAGACAGGGAACTAGTAAGTAGCTGACCATTTAATAAATCACAGGGGCAGGCAGGTGTGAGAAGGGTGAGGGAGAAAGTGGTGGGCTGGGATCAGAAGGGAAAGACGGGGAGATGGATAGAAAGCTACACATTACTTTGGGACAATGGCAGTGTGAGGAAGCAAAATACTGCAGAAGGGGGAAAATGAGGTAGGAAAAGGGGTACTTTTTCATTTGGAGCAGAATGTAAAGGGAACATTTTAATTTCTTTGCCACCTCCCAGGACACCCACAAGGTTGCAATCGAGAATACACAGAGGACGCCCAGGAGGAGCACTGTTACCTGACCTTCCTAGAATCCAGGCATGGCAGTGAGGGCCATTTTCTGAGGAGCAAATTAGTGACTTTGGGGGACAGCGAAGGGGAGTGTGGCTCCTGTCCTGTGTCTCAGGCTGATTCTGTCCAGAAGGGCCGGGTCCTTAAACACTCACAGGCCAACCTTGCATGGGCTTCTCCTGGGAGGACACAGAGTGGCTGTGCACTCAGCTTTCTTGGAAGCCAGAGCCTGGAGACCACACAGACGCTCAGGGCTGCAGGCTGCTCCTGTGCCCTTTGCCCCATTGAGACTTACAGGAGAGCTCTGGGGCTCATTAATCTCAAGCTCCATCAGCTCTCTCTCCTGTACCCCATGGAAGGGACTGGAATCCATGAGCTCCTAAAATTCAGGACCTTAAAGTCTGCATCCACATCATCTATGAGTGTAGTGATCCCAGTTTCAGTAGGGAAAGATCCTAGGAGAATGACCCCAGCACTGTAAATTTGTGGTCCAAAAAGGATTTAGTGGAAGTCCTAGGGCTGTCACACCTGACCAGGACCCTGATTCTCCCTGATTTCTGTCGGCCTCAGTAAGCCCAGCTTCCCTTCATGTTCCCACTGTGCTCCAGATGGCTGCGTCGGGATTTCTCTGAGCAGTGCAGATCCAGCCTCTGTGGCACCCTTCTGGCTCCACTTGGGTGGGAGTTACACCCAGAGGACTCCTAGCATGGGCTTCTGCAGCTGTGGGCCAAGGTGGGGTTTATTTTCAGAGACTGATCCTGTAATGTTCTTCTTTCAGTCTAGGAAGGGACCCACAAACCCCCCTCACTGCTCACAATTATGCTTCAGGTTGTTGCTCTCCAGGCACCATGGCTCACACACTCTCCACTTGCCTGTTTGTAGAATCCTGTTGCTGAAACCTCACTTTAGTTGTGGAGTTGATGCTCACTTACACTTTCTTCTTTTTCTTTGCCTGGCATCCTCCTGCTCTTTCATGCAGGCCTTGTTACAGATCACACATCAACATCACAGGAACCTGAGCACCAGTTCACAGGTTTCCTATAAACCTGCAGGGATTTGAGTGTAACAGACCCAGGTCAATGTAGAGGACATTTCCATCTCCCTTGCACCTGTGCAGCACTGAGGATGGCAGATGTGTCTATCTTGAAGGATTCAAATAATCATCCTGGCAATGTTTTACAGCTTCCCCATTTTTGATAATCTCGTCCTGAAATATTTCACTGTTTTTATTGAAATCTGTGTCTACCAGTCAAGCTGCCAGAATGAAACACCACAGACTGCGCAGGTTGCACCACGGAAATTCGATTTCTCACAATTCTGGAACACGATGCCCAGCACCAGAGTGTGGGCAGGATTAGGGCTCCTGTGCATTGGGTCCTTGGCTGTGCTGGCCCCATCCTGCTGCCTCACACCATAGTTATCCCTGTGCATGCCTTTCCGTGTGCGTGTGTGTGTGCGTGTGTGCATGCGTGTGCCTTTGTGTCTCTGTTTGGGTTTCCGGGTCTCTCTACAATTGTCCCAACCTGGTGTCATGGAGCACCAGTAAGCTGGCTGACACACAGCCCTTCTGACCCAAGTCACCTCTTGTCAGGACTGGTTCCAAGCACACTGCATTCATGTGAGACGCCAGGGAAGAGAATTTCACCATGTGATGAGTTGAACACAGAACACTGTGTGAGTTATATCATTCTGTTTGTCATTTGTATTTATGTTACACAACCATACAACAACACATTTTATCATGGAGCATTTTAAGTTAATATATTACTTATCACGGGTGTCTTTTAGACTTCTTAAATCTTATGAATATTACAGCCAAAATGTGCAGAGTTAATGCAAAATGCTAGCCTGGCTTGCACAGTTCCAAGATTTCTTACCGAACAGCTTAAAGAGAGGAAAGAATGAATTGATTTTAATGTATATACTTTTGCTTAAACATGTACTTCTGAAGAAGGCTGTTCCAGCTCCAGGCTCTAGAAACACTACTGCCCCACTTCGGGCAAGGATGCCAATCCGCAGGAGTCGGTCCACAGAGGGTCTCACCAGAGAGCAAGGTCAGAGGACACAGAGCCATGGGCGGAACGAGCAAAAGCTCGCACCCTCTCTTCCCCACAGGGCTGCAGTAAAGACAGCGAGCTGTGACCAGCGAGGTACAGACACAGCTCCCAGTCACTAGGAGACTCAAGGCCAGGAGGGGAAACACAAACAGGGACATTGGTGGGATCAGAAGCCTCTGATACTTGCAGCTCCTGCAAAGAAAAAACACAGATACATGGCTGTGCAGGTTAGCGTCAGTCTTCACACCAAGGGCGTGCTGATCTCATGTTCTGTGATCCAATGTAACATGTGAAGGAATGAATAAAAATGTACTGGTGGATCAACAAACAAACAAACCCAATCTGCAGAGGCAGTGCAAGCAGCTATAGCAGGCTCAGGTGTGGCACAGACATTAGAGAAGCCAGAAAGGTAATTTCGAAGAATTACAGTTAATAAAATAGCTGGTGAATGTGTAATACGACACAGCAAGAACCAGTAGATAAGCA
>NW_022900915.1:46061933-46080278 GCF_012274545.1 Fukomys damarensis
GCGGGTAAGGAGGGGGCACAGGGAGCGTGAGGGCGGGAACCTTCTCTGTGATTCCGTCAAGGCGACTGCAGGACACCAGGAATTTGCCAGAATCAGTAAAACATCACCAAAGTGTCCATGCTACAGTTCAAAACTGCTTCACAATCTGGGTAGAATTCTCAATGTTCGAGGTAGAACACAGAACACCACAAAAGCCTCCACACTGCAAAACTCTGCAGGAGCTTCAGTAAGGGAAGAGGAAACTTTGCTGCGGGAGCTCAGTTTGGAAAGGAGCAGATTCTGAAATCAGGAGAGAAGAAACAGCACTGAAGCGCCAGGTGCCCTGGATGACGTGGCCCCGCCCCGCCCTGGGGCGAGGAGTGCGAGGCCCATCCAGGTGCACTGGAATGGGGAAATGAGCAGGTGCTCTCTGTTGCCCGGCTCTGGTGCTCTTAGAGCGGAGTCACGGGTAAGCACGGATCAGGCTCTGCTGCGCTGCGTGGGGACGAAGGAGCTGTGGTGGCTTCGATGTAAACCGCAGGCACCTTGATTCAGATGCGATGAGCGCACGCACAGGTGCTGTGGACTTATCTGTCCATTTCTTAATCTAATCCAGCAACCCGTGATATGTGCTCTGTCTGTACAAAACACATGAATCCAGCATACGTGATCACTCAGGGGGTTTTCACTTTGGAACATCTGTGTTATTATCTGGATTAATATCGTGCCCTGTCATATTCTGAGATATTTGAGCTGTGCTTCTTCCTTACCGAATGAGGGATTGTGGAGTTTCTGTAAGTTTTGAGAGTGCTGAATAAAATCTCTATACACCCCCAAGTGAAGGCTGTGTTTACTCCACATCTCTGAGGCTTTGTACTAAGTACCGCAGACTGGGTTGCTGAGTCCTATGAATGGAGCTCTGCCCTGCCCTTTATGGGCTAGGAAGGGAGCTTGTCCAACCATGGCTCTCCCTGAGGGAAAAGAAATGTGAAACCTCAACATAACACAGAAACCATTCCTTGAAATTACTGGACAATGACTAGTCCCTGGTACACTGGCCAGGAATTGAAGCTTACTCAGGGAAACCTAGTAAGAGAGTCCCCTGGTGAATTTCTTCCAGATTTCAGTGTAGGTATCTGTTGCATTTTCAGGACATCACAGAAGCACTGCTACTTACTACACTGACCACAACTGTTATGGACACACGGAACACATTTCTGAATCAGGAAATTAGAAAAAAGAAAGTTGGTGAGCATGATCTCTGAGTAAAGACATCGATAAAGTGAAAGAAAAAGGAAATATGGTCGAACGTTGCCTTTCCACATCTCTCACTGTCCCTAAGTCACATGTGCTTTAAAACCCCTGTCCTTGTGGCTTACTAAGGTGACAGTTCCCTTGCCATGAGTGGATGTCCCTTCTCTCCCTGTCACAACTCGGAAATACTCACCGCATGTGTAGTGTGACCATGTGAGGTTCTTGTTCACTTGGACCACTGCAGTCCCTTCGTATAGTAAACAGAGTCATGAATAAAGAAAAAAGGAACACAGAGAAAGTAAGATCCAGACAAAAAGAGGGTGTCACCCATAGGGCAGCAGTCACAGTCAAGGCCCAGTCAAGAACCAGTTTCTGAAAGCACAAATAATTTTTATTTGACAAAAAGGAATAAGTTGGAGTATCTATACAGTTTATCATTCCTGATGTTCAGAAACAATCAGACTTAACCCCCACATGGAGACCCTGAAAATGGAGTACATGAAGATGAATCAGACCTTCCAATAAACACACAAGGACATTTAATTGCAATCTGAATTTTAAAAACAAAATATATCTTCAACACTTATAGAATCTTATCAAAAAACAAATGTCTCAATAAATATAAACTTAAACAGCAAATAGAAATTACCAACTTAAAAATTCCAATTCCCGAAATGAAAATTTTACTGAAGCAGTAAGTAAATGGAAGGCGAAGCTGTTGAAATTATGTAAGATAGCTAGTTAAATAAGAATGAATTAGGATGATACCAGGAAAATATCTGTAGTTTGGATATGCATATGCAACACTTTATCAATTTTTTGAAACGTTTAAATTTTGTAGGGATAAAATACTACCACAATAGATATCAAGGTAATAATGTACATTCAATCCGACAAAAACAAGCAGCAGTGACATTATTAAAAGAAAAGTATACACAATCTTGTAAGCAGCAAGAAAGTTCACTTATTTAAAGGGGGACAAAAGACAAATGGTTGTTAAAAATACTGATTGCCACGAGTAGGCAACAAAAATGGATTAGACACTGAAAATGAAAATTACACAACAAAATAAGGGCAGCTATCAACTGAAATTTTTTATGTTTAGCCAAAACTTGATTAAAGTAGGTAAGAAAGACAAACTTTTTATTAGATAAAGTAGACTATACAAATGTGTCAGCGACAGACACAAGTTAAAAAAAAACAAAACAACAACAACAAAAACCCACAGGAATTCAGACAGAATGCAATTATAGAAAACATTAAACTGCAACATTTCTCTCATACCAAAAACTCGAGAAAAACTATTAGAAATAGTAAAAATGAGTTTTTGAGGTTAATTTTATACATCGACCTGCTTGGGTGAAGGTGTGTTAGGGTGTCCAATATGACACTATATCTGTGTGTTTTTGAAGGAACTTCCAGAGAGCAGCTCATGGGCAGGGGATGAGTGGAAAAAAATGTCTCTCCACAGTGTAGGCAGCATGGGTCAGTGCCCCAGGCCAGCACAGAACTAAATAGAGAGGAAGACCGGATGTGCTCTCTCCTTTAGCAGGAACACACAGTTCTCCAGCCCTCTGACAGCCAAGGGCTAGGTACTCAGGCTGTAAGACAGATTTAAATTCTACCCTAAAAAATTTTGGTCTCAAACTAAAAGAGTAAGTAAGCATCAAAATTTATGTTTTAATTTTTTGAAATAGGAAGAAAATATCTGAAGGAATCAGGGAAGTGGCAGAGGTAGGGAAAAGGAAAGAAGAGAAAATAAAAATATGTAAGAAAAGGAAGCACATGGAAACAAAGTCTTCGTGATAGGAAAGGGTGGAGGGGATGAAGGGAGGGCAGGGAAACGTGGACAAAATAAGAATCAAGATACATTGTGTAAAAGTACAACATCCTGATGGAGGATGTACCTGTATTGTGTACTTAAAATGTACCAATAAACTTAATGGAAAAAATAATAATAATTTTTGGTTTCTCTGGAGTCTACCAAAATACATGCGAGGGACAAAAGATATCTGTATGTGTGTTTTTCAACTCTTCGATTTACTTTATAAACCATAAATCCATTTAAATACTAAGATTGCAATACTGATGATTGCCTTGTTATGATTATCCAAGCAACTCTTATGACAAATGCAACATAATGAAAGGGGATTATGTGATTTTACAGATTGCAGGATTTTCTCTCTACTCCTAGTTATACCTCTAATTACCCATGGAGGAGATATAAACCTTTCTTAATTTTAACAATATTTCTGGAAGTATGCAGAAAATAGATGGATTTTGTTAACTATATTTTTTATACACCAAATTAGTTTTCAAGAACCTAGCTAAAAAATTTAGATAATTTGACTAACGTTTATTGGAGGACAAAACAGATATATAAACATAACCTTCAAAATCCTACAGCTCTATATTTAAAGCTAATTTCATTTTAATTGCTCTTCAGTGGGAGAATTTAAAAGAGGAGCATTATAATTTGTTTCAGTGTTCATGTCATTGACTTTGGCTTTGCATAACAAAGGTTTTCTGAGCATTATTTTCACTAAAATTACCAAGCTGATTGACCAACTGACATCATGAACGTCTCCTGGGATCCTCTCAATCAAAGTCATTTGGAGAAGGAAGGTATTAGCAATATATGAGAGGGGATAATCTTCACACTTTCATTTTAAATGAACTGCCCAAATTATAAAGTCTTGCCTACAACTATACTACATTGTGTAATTCTATGAGAAGGGGAATCAAGGGAGTATTCAATGAGTCTGCTACAGTATTGGCATATATTGGAACCATGTCCTAAATGGTGTTGCTTCAGAGTGATTTGTGAGCCCAGTGAATCTGTGCATAGAAAACAATAGTGCTTCTAATGTTAATGGTCTTGGGACATAACCACTTAATAATACGGACATTCCTACCTTTTCCTTTGGGGATCCAGGATATTAGCTAAGGACCTTTGCAAAGATCTGCTGTGTACCTTGTATCTACAGAGGCGTTCAGTGATGCTAGACTTGAAATTTATAAAAGACACAGGGCTTTTCTGTTTGTTTTATTTTGGAACCTGTGAAATCACCTCAGCTTACAGGAAACTCTGAGTCCAACCAGAAGCCTACAGTTGCACCTGTATGTCATGAAGACAGTCTGCAAAGACAGCTTGATGTTCTAACTCATCTTCATGTCAAAATATTTGCACTCCAGCAGACCTGCTGAAATTACTTCCTAAAAATAATTTTGACAAGTAAGC
Source organism: Fukomys damarensis (assembly GCF_012274545.1). Lineage (NCBI taxonomy): Eukaryota > Metazoa > Chordata > Mammalia > Rodentia > Bathyergidae > Fukomys > Fukomys damarensis. Next base: position 46,066,408 of record NW_022900915.1, read on the forward strand.
CTTTGTTTCAGCGATGGAAGAACTGGAGCTGTTTTAACGGGTGACTTTCAAATTTCTTCAGATAAAAGGTGAAAATACTGCATTTCCAAATAGATTTTTAAAATTTTTGTAGAATGAGAAACTTCAGGAAAGAGTCACAAAATGATTTAGCAGCTGATGTTTCTGGTTTTGCTCGCCGGTCTGCACCGTATTTGTTTGCCCCGACTCGTCTTTGGAAGGGGCCAACACACAGGGTGCTCTCCTCACTCATGCACCACACGCTCTCCAGAGTCACCAGAGCCTCTTCTGCCCCAGTGAGCCAGGTCCCCACAGCCTTCACGTTTTCCCGAGCAGTGGTTCCTAAGTGTCCCTCCACACAGCGATTCTCGTTGAGCCCTTCCTCTGCGTTTCAGTGTCAGCACGGGGGTCACCCATGTGAACGCCCTGACCTCACTTAATGTCGGAAATAACACCTACCTTAACGCCTGTCACTAACTCAGATTTTTCCTTATTTATTTTTATTTGTTCTTATTTTATGCCTCCTCCAAAGAAGAGCAAGCTCCACCCCAAAATTTTATCTATACTTTTGTTCATGTGTGAAACAAATGGTCTGCATTTTCATGGTTTCAGATAAGAATATTTAACTGCCCTAGTAAACTATAACGTCTGGGAACGTTCTGAGCAAAGAAAGAGCATATCTGACAGCCTCCAAAAGTGAATTAGGGAAAGCATGATGTCAGGAAAATAATCAGGCAAAATGAGAAATATGTTCTGCAGTGGCCATTTTTATAAACAAATCACAAACCAGGAAGCCTCCTACCAAGGCTGTGGTGCACATGAATAGCATCACACACATGCACAGGTGGAACAGCTCAGTTTTCTTCTCTGGGTCTTGTTCAGTATTTCAGTGATGCCTGAGCTGAAGATGAAACAGAGGTGGAGCAGGAAAGCGGCACCCACATCCTCTTGCTCACAGCCACTCGCCTGCGTTGTACTATTTAATATAAGGTTACTTGTGAGTCCTTGGCAAAAAAACTCATGAGAACAGAGGTTTTGCTTCCATATACAACACTGGGGGTCATAAGGAACGCGGGAGTTTGGACTGCTTTTCTGGTGGAAAAGGGTTGTTCATGAATCAAGGTTCAGTAACAGTGGGACACAAACACCCAGTGAGTTGGGAGAGCTTCTGTGTTGAGCAAAGTCGTATTCAAGTTGGAGCAAGCGTAAGTTGAGGCTTCAACATGGGGTGAGATCTTATAATGACTCTGGGTGCCGCTTTGATTGTCTTAATTTCTCATGTCTGTCTTACTAATTGTACTATTTCTGGAAGTGATGAGCTGCTTTGTACCAGTGAGCATTTTGTAGCAATTATAGCAAAGTAATTACCATATGACATGTAAAACATTAACAGTATTTCATGTTTTCATTGTGAGAACACTCAGGATCTTGCCTTCCAGATATCTGAAATATTTGACCTAATCAGCAAATAATTCTGTACATCTTAAGGGGAAACAAGACAACCTGCAAAGCCTAAAAATTCTTTTCCATACTTCTGAGTGTCAAAACTCTAAAACCCAAACCAAGTCTAACTGACCTCACCTATTACTCATGCTAATTGCTTTATATTAAAAAAAAGAGAAGGCATTTGGCATGTAGCTTCATGATAAACTACCTACTGTTATCATATGTAGTATTAAGTTCTCTCCTCAGCTGGAAAGGGGAAGAGAGGCAAGGAAAGGGTGGGGTAGCACAAGGAGGAGAGGGAGAAAAGAGGGTAGAAAATGACTGAAGAAGGGAGGGAAGAGAGAAAGACAATTATTAAGAAATTGAAAAAAGTTTTTAAGATACTGTAGTTAGTGATTCCTTTAACCGAGATGTTTCTGAATATATTATTGATTTTGAACTGTTTATTACATTTTCTCTTTCTTCATAGGTCCTCACATTAAGAGGTAGTGAGGAGGCTCTAGTATGGTCAACACCACCTTGGTGACCCATTTCCTTCTCTTGGGGTTTGCTGAGGACCCCGAGATGCAGACACTCTGTGCTGTGCTCTTCCTGCTGATGTACCTGGTGGCCCTGATGAGTAATCTTCTCGTTTTCACTGTCCTTACCCTGGACCCACAGCTCCAAACACCCATGTACTTCTTCCTGAAGAACTTGTCCTTGCTGGATGTCTCTCTGGTATCTGTGCCAGTCCCAAAATTCATCCTCAACAGTCTGATTCACAAGAATTCCATTTCCATTCCGGGCTGTGCCTTTCAGCTCCTTTTAATGACTTGCTTCTCAGGAAGTGAGACATTTGTCCTGACTGCCATGTCCTATGACCGCTATGTGGCCATCTGCTGTCCTCTGCACTATGAAGCCATTATGAGTGGCCAGGCCTGTGTGCTAATGGCAGGACTTTCCTGGGCCTTGGGGGGGCTTCTTGGAACCTTGTACACGGCTGGCATTTTTCCTGGTCCCTTCTGTGGGTCATGTGTGATCCCAGAATTTTTCTGCAATATCCCCTCCTTACTCAAGATTTCCTGCTCTGATACTTTCCTTGCAGTCTACTCCAGCCTGGGAATAGCTGTGTGCTTTACGCTGTTATGCTGTGTCTGTATTGTGTTCTCCTATGTTCACATTCTCTCTGCTGTGCTGAGGATTCCATCCAGGAAAAGTCAGTCTAAAGCTTTCTCCACCTGCCTCCCTCATCTCATTGTCTTCACCATTTTTATGCTAAGTGCGGTCATGGTTTACCTGAGGCCACCTGCAGATTCACCCCCAGTTATTGACAGGCTGCCTTCTGTGATCTACACTGTGCTGCCTCCAATGCTGAATCCTGTCATCTACACCCTGCGGAATGGTGACATAAAACTGGGTCTGAGGAGGCTGCTGCCAGCCCTGCCTGCTCAGTGGGTGACCTTCCTGTGATACTCCCTCATGACCTCCAGAATAGCATGGAGTCTTCTCCACTGTCACTTTGACAGTCCTGCGGTGTACATCTCCATGTGTGGGTGAAGGAAGCAAACCCCCAAGAGCCACCTGAGATCAGAAGTAGCACCCCACATGGCCAATGTGTAGATCCTGGAGTCACCTGACATTCTGCAACAACAAAGTATCTCCCCTTTGTTGGTTTAGTTTTCTGAAAAGATTGGCTGGTTTTTGTGATCACATGTCATCTTGGATGAAAAACTATTTCTGTGTTTTATTTATTGAAAACAAGTGCTAATATTGAGGAAAAAGAATGTAGCTCAGTGGTGCTCTGCCGGCCGGGTAAGCAAAGGGACCTGAGTTTGGAGTCCCAAAAAAAAAAAAAAAAAAAAGGTGGCCAGAACCTAAACAAAATGACCATACTGAGACAGCACTGTCAGTCCCGTACATGGAAAACATGTAAACCACTGAAGTGAAAGACGTGCACATCTTCCTCAAAAACAACATGGCAGGTGCAAAGGTACAATATCCATCTGCAAAGCCAGCAGGAGGGGACAGCTGAGCTGCATCCTCCCATATGGACCCTGGCCTCCCGGGTGCTGATTTCCATCAGGACTCAGGGCGCTTATAGTGCTGCAGAAACACATGTGTTTTTTCTCCTACATGTTTGCAATTCAGGAAGTACAGAATTTCAGAATTAAACTTAAGCTAAGACAGTGATTTTAATTTGAGTATGAAAGAAATGATGGAATATTTTCAAATTGTACCAGAACTCAATGGGCAAGGACAGATTTCTTTTGGCTTCCTCACTAGTATCCACAATGTAAAAGACTTCTCCTGCCTTCCCTGGTAATTCACACAGAGATCTTAGATTTTATCAGAATAAATTTTGTGCTTCACATATTATTATCTCAGAAAATAAAAAAAAGTTTTCTAATAATATTCTATGGTGTTATTCTCTATTTCAGTCATATCAACAGCATTTTACTGCAAATTGGACTAGCTAAAGAGCTAGATATTTTTACTTAGATGAAGGCAGACATTTAATCATGCCCTTACATATTCCCTGATAACTATTTTTATTTTTACTATTTCAAATTCATATTAAGTGATGAAGAGAAATTTTTCTGAAGTCTCATACTTATAGTTCATCTTTTAGTTTTCTCAAATAGCCTGGGGAAACAAGTAGAATTATTTGCTCTACCCCTAAAGAGCATAACATCAGTTTACAGCAACCCATCCCATACTTTTCTACCATACATTTTTGCTGTATCATTACAGTAGCCTGTTGTGCATCTTATTTGCTGTTCTGGGGTGTACTCAAGAAGCAATCTTTGTATTTATTTAATCACTTCGCATGATGAACAGCAAGTTGGGTACACATACACAAGTGTAAAACAGGGATTTTTACTGAAACAACCCTCCATTTAAAAGGACTGAGTATGTTTATCTGAGCATCACAAAAGAAAAAAATATACTCATATTATTCTTCTGTTGTGTAAACATGTACTTTACGATAAATGAATCTGAGTGTGACTCTTAGTAGCTGTGCCTGAGGAAAGCAAAAACCTTTCTATGCATTCACCCACTTGTCAGAGGAATAGCAAGTTTTGTACAAGAGCTCTAAGCAGCAACATGTGATTTTTACCCATGCAATATTCATTGAAAAATTTGTATGTATTTAAGATTTGTTTCTTAATTTTTAAATTTTTTTTCTGTAAGACTTAGTCCAGAACAGAACAAGGGTACATGAAAAACCATATTTTCAGGTACTGGAGGAGGTCAAAAGTGAATCATCAGAATACTTATGTATGGATAATAAAGATTATAATGACTTTGACATTGGGTATGTGAGGCAAAGTGCCTGTGCCAATGAAATGCAACAATATACAGGGAGTGCAGACCTACTTGATTCAGATGATGGACAAAGAGTCAATATAAGATTGTACTTGACTAGTTGAAATGGTGGAAAATGGTCATGCAACCAAAGAGAATGATCCAATATTAGAACTAGATCCAAAAATATAGTGAGGATCTTGGTAGGGGTAAAACCTATTGGACAGAATCCCAGCAATACCAAGTGATATTGGCAATCATTTATGCCAAATGAAATGATATAGATGTTGTGAAATACAAGTAAAATGTTCTGCATGTACAAATAGCCATACTTGAAAATGTATTTATTATGACACCTCACTAGCCAAACTGAAAATGGTCATAGGTCTGCTTTACCTAACAGGGCTTTCACATGGTATTCATAGGAATGTAAAATACTTTTGTTAAAATGAAAGGTATGGACTGGAGACTTGTAGAATTATCATGATGCTGAGGAGATTTGGTTTCCTTTAAAATTTCCTGAGGTTTGATGACAAAACTTCTTTCAAGAAAGTTTAAGAAATTAACATCTAGCTGCTCTCCATGCCACTTGTTATATAACAGGGCTTTCACATGGTATTCATAGGAATGTAAAATACTTTTGTTAAAATGAAAGGTATGGACTGGAGACTTGTAGAATTATCATGATGCTGAGGAGATTTGGTTTCCTTTAAAATTTCCTGAGGTTTGATGACAAAACTTCTTTCAAGAAAGTTTAAGAAATTAACATCTAGCTGCTCTCCATGCCACTTGTTATATATAAACAGTATATTAAAAAAAAACAAAGTAAAAATATGGCACGAGATAGTATGCCACATAAATGTGAAGAATCATTATGCTTTCAATTTAGAAATTTATCTTGGAACTCAGCAAAGAGCTGATTCATATATTAATAAACTGAATGATGCTTTGAACAGCCTTTTTTTCCTGAGATTTTCTACAAAATACACAGCATTTTAAGGGTTTAAATCTATACAGTTTTGGGTCAGGGATTTAGCTTTGTGGTTCCACTGCCTGCCTCACAATCACAAAAAACCGAGTTCTACCCCTGGTACCAAAATAAATAAATAAATTTATATGATTTTACCAATGTGAAAGGCAGGTGAAGAATCATTCCCTCATGATCATATTTCTCTTTGAACTCCACAGCAGGTACATATTCATAACAAATAAATTGAAATGCATAACAATTTCCTCCTCATGGGGGACATAATGCCACTTTTGTCATAAAGTTGCATTATTGTGGGTGTATAACACCCAGGTTTATTCTTTAGAATATTCAATTTTTTAAATAGTTAACCTTAACTTTAGGAGTTTTTTTATACTAAGCAATGATTACTTAGCAGGAAAATATGAAAAAATATAATGTATTGAACTTTTAATACTCATTGAATGTTTATTTAAAAAGTATGAACATTTTTAACATCAAGTGTTTTTTGGTCTCCAAATTGAAAAAAATAATACAGTTCCTATAAAAACGACAGTCTCTATACAAACTACAAGGTAAACACAAATAGAACTATGAAAAATAGTAATCTTTACTTCAATTATCACAAGTAAGGCAGACTTCACACATAATAACAGTATATTGCATATACACATATTGCTTACACTGATAGCACAGGTGTTTTGCTGTCCTGGAATTTTTGTAGGACATTCTTGACATTTTGCTCAACTTGCCTTTTTGTCAAGAGGTTATTATTATATTATACAATGTATAGTTAACAGGAATATAAAATGCAAAATATCAATAAAATAAATTATTAAATTATTAATATGCACTGCACATTTAGAACAAGCATCAACATTTTCACATCAGCTGTGTAATTGCTTAAAAAACATGAAAGATAACATCAAAAATAAATTCCCATATGAGCTACAATAAAAATACCAGTAGAACTCTAACACAATATAATCTTTGCTTTATTGTCACACCCAAGGCATGACATGACAATTGCATGTTCCATGCACAAGTCTCGATTATCCTGACAGCATATGCAACTAATTGCTAAACAAGATATTAATAAAATATCAAATACGTAATGAGTGCTTAGAATAGACACCAACATGATGTCTTTTACTTGCTCATGAAAACTAAAAAGTAACATCAAGAAGAAAAAAACCATGTGACCTACAATGTAAATGCAAACAAATGTCTGTTATAGTAATAAACTTTGCTTCAACTGCACAAGCAAGTCAGTCTTCACACATGAAAAATGCATTTTCCATTACACAACTATCACTCACATTGACATCATGTATGTTTTGTTTTCCTGTGCTTTCTTGTAGAGCACAGTTTACATCTGCTTGATTTTCCTGTTGTAGAGAACCTCTTTGTGATGCTGCACCTTACTGTTCACCTGTCAGCTCACAAGGGTGCTCCACAATTTTTTCACATAGTTCCTTGAGCAAAAACTTTTTGTTTTCCTCTGCCGTAAATGATTTCTTTTGAATAAAATACAAACAACCATTTGTGTTTCAAGTGACATCATAGTTGCTGCATAGCTCATCAAAAACCTCTATTCTGCCTTTGGTTTTGTTGTAGAAAATTTTCACTTCAGCCTTTTGTTTTGCTGAGGTTTCCCTATCAATATTTCCATCATCGTGAAATGTTGACATCAGCAGTACAAGTTTGTTTTTATTTCCTATACAAGGCCATTGTTATATCTTTCTGGCATCCAAAGTTTGTACTACATAAATCTCTGTTTTGAAATTGCAACATTTCTTATGGGATTTCTGCTTTTTTCCTGCATACAGTTCCTAAATTGATCAATTTGTACTATGCTAAGCAAATATGACATCAATTGGAAACTGGTAAAAAAATTTCAAATGTCACATTGCAATTAGTTCAGGAGATGGGGCAAAAAGTCTCTTTACAGAATCATTCAGTTTATTGATATATGAATCAGCTCTTTGATGAGTTACAGGATAAATTTCTAAATTGAAAGCATAATGATTCTTCACATTTATGTGGCATACGATCTCGTGCCATAATTTTAGTTTGTTTCTTTAATATACTGTCTGAAGCTACCGGGACCATAAGTTCTACAAATGTATTTAGTGCTAGTCATGTATTTGTATGTTGTGTAAATTGCTTGCCAGTTACCCACATATATATATATATCAAGTGGTGTGGAGAGCAGCTAGATGTTAATTTCTTGAACTTTCTTGAAAGATAGTTTTGGCATCAAACCTCAGGAAATTTTAAAGGAAACCAAATCTCCTCAGGGTCATGATAATTCTACAAATCTCTAGCCTATATCTTTCATTTTAACAAAAATATTTTACATTCCTATGATTTCCATGTGAAATAGGGTAGCAGGAGAAGTCTTTTGCATTGTGGATACTAGTGAGGAAGCCAAAAGAAATCTGTCCTTGCCCATTGAGTTCTGGTACAATTTGAAAATATTCCATCATTTCTTTCATACTCAAATTAAAATCACTGTCTTAGCTTAAGTTTAATTCTGAAATTCTGTACTTCCTGAATTGCAAACATGGAGGAGAAAAAACACATGTGTTTCTGCTGCACTATAAGTGCCCTGAATCCTGATGGAAATCAGCACCTGGGTGGCCAGGGTCCATTTGGGAGGATGCAGCTCAGCTGTCCCCTCCTGCTGGCTTTGCAGATGGATATTGTACTGCTGCACCTGCCACGTTGTTTTTTGAGGAAGATGTGCATATGTTTCATGTCAGTGGTTTACATGTTTTCCATGTATGGTACTGACTGTGCTGTCTCAATATTGTCATTTTGTTTAGGTTGTGGCCACCTCTTTTTTTTTTAATGGGACTCCAAACTCATGTCCTTATGCTTACCAGGCAGGCAGAGCACCACTGAGCTACATTCTTTGTCCTCAATATTAGCATGTATTTTCAATAAATAAAGCACAGAAATAGTTTTTCATCCAAGATGACATGTGATCACAAAAGACAGCCAATCTTTTCAGAAAGCTAAGCCACAAAGGGAGAGACACTTTTTCAAGCAGAATTCCAAGTAACTCCCAGATATGCATACACATTGACCATGCAAGGTGCCACTTCTGACCCGAGGTGGCTCGTGGATGGTTGCTTCCTAGAGCCATAGATGGACAGGTGTACACCAAGCTTGCCCAATGTAAGAGCTGAGAAGACTCATGACACCCTGGAGGTCATGAGGGAGTATTACAGGAAGGGCACCCAGTGAGCAGGCAGGGCTGGCAGCAGCCTCCTCAGACCCTGTTTCATGTCACTATTCCTCAGGGTGTAGATGACAGGATTCAGGATCGGAGGCAGCACAGTGTAGATCACAGAAGGCAGCCTGTCAATAACTGGGGGTGAATCTGCAGGCTTCCTCAGGTAAACCATGAATGCACCTATCATAAAAAGGGTGAGGACAAAAAGATGAGGGAGGCAAGTGGAGAAAGCTTTAGATTGACCTTTCCTGGATGGAATCCTCAGCACAGCAGAGAGAATGTGAACATAAGAGAAAACAATGCAGACAAAGCAGGACAAGACCAGACACACAGCTATTCCCAGGCTGGAGTAGACAGCAAGGAAAGTATCAGAGCAGGAAATCTTGAGTAAGGAGGGGATATTGCAGAAAAATTCTGGGATCACACATGACCCACAGAAGGGACCAGGAAAAATGCCAGCCGTGTACGAGGTTCCAAGGAGTCCCCCCAAAGCCCAGGAAGCTCCTGCCATCAGCACACAGGCCTGGCCACTCATGATGGCCTCATAGTGCAGAGGACAGCAGATGGCCACATAGCGGTCATAGGACATGGCAGTCAGGATAAATGTCTCACTTGCTGAGAAGCATGTCATGAAAAGGAGCTGAAAGGCACAGCCCGGAATGGAAATGGAATTGTTGTGAGTCAGACTGTTGAGGATGAACTTTGGTATTGGGACAGAAACCAGGGAGACATCCAGTAAGGATAAGTTCTTCAGGAAGAAGTACATGGGTGCTTGGAGCTGTGGGTCCAGGGTAAGGACAGTGAAAACGAGAAGGTTACTCATCAGGGCCACCAGGTACATCAGCAGGAAGAGCACAGCGCAGAGTGTCTGCATCTCGGGGTCCTCAGCAAACCCCAAGAGAAGGAAATGGGTCACCAAGGTGGTGTTGACCATACTAGAGCCTCCTTACTGCCTCTTAATGTGAGGACCTATGAAGAAAGAGAAAATGTAATAAACAGTTCAAAATCAGTAATATATTCAGAAAATCCCGGTTAAAGGAATCACTAACTACAGTATCTTAAAAACTTTTTTCAATTTCTTAATAATTGTCTTTCTCTCTTCCCTCCCTCCTTCTGTCATTTTGTACCCTCTCTTCTCTCTCTGCTCCTTGTGCTATCCGACCCTTTCCCGGCTTCTGCCTCCCCTTTCCAGCTGAGGAGTGAATTTAATATCACATATGATGACAGTAGGTAATTTATCATGAAGCTGCATGCCAAATGCCTTCTCTCTTTTTTTTAATATAAAACAATTAGCATAAGTAATAAATGAGGTCAGTTAGCCTTGGTTTGGGTTTTAGAGTTTTGACACTCAGAGGTTTGGGAAAAAATTTTTAGGCTTTGAAGGTTGTCTTGTTTCCCCTTAAGATGTACGGAATTCTTTGCTGATTAGGTCAAATATTTCAGATATCTGGAAGGCAAGATTCTGAATGTTCTCACAATGAAAACATGAAATACTGTTAATGTTTTACATGTCATATGGTAATTACTTTGCTATAATTGCTACAAAATGCTCACTGGTACAAAGCAGCTCATCACTTCCAGAAATAGTACAATTAGTAAGACAGACATGAGAAATTAAGACAATCAAAGCGGCACCCAGAGTCATTATAAGATCTCACCCCATGTTGAAGCCTCAACTTACGCTTGCTCCAACTTGAATACGACTTTGCTCAACACAGAAGCTCTCCCAACTCACTGGGTGTTTGTGTCCCACTGTTACTGAACCTTGATTCATGAACAACCCTTTTCCACCAGAAAAGCAGTCCAAACTCCCGCGTTCCTTATGACCCCCAGTGTTGTATATGGAAGCAAAACCTCTGTTCTCATGAGTTTTTTTGCCAAGGACTCACAAGTAACCTTATATTAAATAGTACAACGCAGGCGAGTGGCTGTGAGCAAGAGGATGTGGGTGCCGCTTTCCTGCTCCACCTCTGTTTCATCTTCAGCTCAGGCATCACTGAAATACTGAACAAGACCCAGAGAAGAAAACTGAGCTGTTCCACCTGTGCATGTGTGTGATGCTATTCATGTGCACCACAGCCTTGGTAGGAGGCTTCCTGGTTTGTGATTTGTTTATAAAAATGGCCACTGCAGAACATATTTCTCATTTTGCCTGATTATTTTCCTGACATCATGCTTTCCCTAATTCACTTTTGGAGGCTGTCAGATATGCTCTTTCTTTGCTCAGAACGTTCCCAGATGTTATAGTTTACTAGGGCAGTTAAATATTCTTATCTGAAACCATGAAAATGCAGACCATTGTTTCACACATGAACAAAAGTATAGATAAAATTTTGGGGTGGAGCTTGCTCTTCTTTGGAGGAGGCATAAAATAAGAACAAATAAAAATAAATAAGGAAAAATCTGAGTTAGTGACAGGCGTTAAGGTAGGTGTTATTTCCGACATTAAGTGAGGTCAGGGCGTTCACATGGGTGACCCCCGTGCTGACACTGAAACGCAGAGAAAGGGCTCAACGAGAATCGCTGTGTGGAGGGACACTTAGGAACCACTGCTCGGGAAAGCGTGAAGGTTGTGGGGACCTGGCTCACTGGGGCAGAAGAGGCTCTGGTGACTCTGGAGAGCGTGTGGTGCATGAGTGAGGAGAGCACCCTGTGTGTTGGCCCCTTCCAAAGACGAGTCGGGGCAAACAAATACGGTGCAGACCGGCGAGCAAAACCAGAAACATCAGCTGCTAAATCATTTTGTGACTCTTTCCTGAAGTTTCTCATTCTACAAAAATTTTAAAAATCTATTTGGAAATGCAGTATTTTCACCTTTTATCTGAAGAAATTTGAAAGTCACCCGTTAAAACAACCCTAGTTCTTCCATCGCTGAAACAAAGGCTTACTTGTCAAAATTATTCTTAGGAAGTGATTTCAGCAGGTCTGCTGGAGTGCAAATATTTTGACATGAAGATGAGTTAGAACATCAAGCTGTCTTTGCAGACTGTCTTCATGACATACAGGTGCAACTGTAGGCTTCTGGTCGGACTCAAAGTTTCCTGTAAGCTGAGGTGATTTCACAGGTTCCAAAATAAAGCAAACAGAAAAATCCTGTGTCTTTTATAAATTTCAAGTCTTGCATCACTGAACGCCTGTGTAGATACAAGGTACACAGCAGATCTTTGTAATGGTCCTTAGCTAATTCCCAGGATCCCAAAGGAAAATGTAGGAATGTCCGTATTATTAAGTGGTTATGTCCCCAAACCATTAGCATTATAATCACTGTTGTTTTCTATGCACAGATTCACTGGGCTCAGAAATCACTCTGAAAGAACACCATGTAGGACGTGGCTCCAATATATGCCAAAACTGTAGCAGACTAATTGAATACTCCCTTGATTCCCTTTCTCATAGAATTATGCAATGTAGTATAGTTGTAGGCAAGACTTTATAATTTGGGCTGTTCATTTAAAATGAAGGTGTGAAGATTAACCCCTCTCAAAACTTCCTTATACCTTCTTTCTCTAAATGACTTTGATTGAGAGGATCCCAGGAGGCGTTCACGATGTCATTTGGTTAATCAGCTTGGTAATTTTAGTGAAAGTAAGGCTGAGACAACCTTTAGTTATGCAAAACCAAATGTCAATGATATGAAAGGTGAAATAAAGTATAATGCTCATCTTTTAAATTTCCCCACTGAAGAGCAATTAAAATGAAATGAGTTTTAAAGATAGAGCTGTAAGAATATCCAGGTAATGTTTTTGTATCTGTTTTGTCCTCCAATAAACTAATCAAATTACCTACAGTTTTGAGCTAGGTTCTTGAAACTAATTTGGCATATTAAAAATGTAGTTAACAAAATCCATTTATTTTCTGTATACTTCCTGAAATATTGTTAAAAATTTGAAAGGTTGATTTCTCCTCCAGAGGAATTAAAGGTATAGCTTGGGGTATAGATTAAATTTTGCAATCTGTAGATTCACGTAATCCCCTTTCATTATGTTGCATTTCTCATTTGAGTTGCTTGGGTAATCATTATAACAAGCCAATCATCAGTATTATAATCATAGTATTTAAATGGATTTATGGTTTATAAAGTAAAAAGAAGAGTCCAAAAACACACATGCAGATATATTTTGGCCTCTACACATATTTTGGTCAGTCTCCAGAGAAACCAAACTTATTATTATTTTTCCATTAAGTTTATTGGTATATTTTATGTGTACAATATAGTTACATCCTTCATTAGGATCTTCTACCTTACACAATGTATCTTGAGTCTTAATTTCTCTGCATTTCCCTGCCCTCCCTTCATCCCCTCAACTTTTCCCTATTTACAAAGAGTTTGTTTCCATGTGTTTCCTTTTCTTATATATTTTCCTTTCTCTTCTTTCCTTTGCCCTACCTCTGCCATTTCTCGAACTCCTTCAGACATTGTCTTCCTATTTCACAAAATTAAATATAAATTTTGATCCTTACATAATCTTTTAGTTTGAAACTAAAAATTTTTAGGGGAGAATTTAAGTCTGTCTTACAGCCGAGTACCTGGCGCTTTGCTGGCAGAAGGCTGGAGAACTGTGTGTCCTCACTGAAGGAGAGAGCACATCTGATCTTCCTCTCTGTTTGGTTCTCTGTTTGGTTCTGCACGAGCCTGGGGGACTGGCCCACGCTGCCCTCACTGTAGAGAGATGTTTTCTTCACTGAGCCTCTAACCATGAGCTCCTCACTGGAAGCCCCTTCAAAGACACAAAGACATAGGGTCTTATCAGGTATCACACCTTCACCCAAGCAGGTTGATGTATAAAATTAACCTCAAAAACTCAGTTTTACTGTTTCTAATAGTTTTTCTTGAGTTTTTGGTATGAGAGTAAAGTTGCAGTTCAATATTTTGTATAACTGCATTCGGTGTGAATTCCTGTCGTTTTTTTTTTTTTTTTTTTTTTTTTTTTTTTT